>NC_143047.1:41945000-42032500 GCF_057628025.1 Oncorhynchus mykiss
TTTGTCTGGTTGCTATATAGGCATTGGTTGTATCTAGATTCTTATCTTGTGATGATCTCACTGTGAATTTTAACCCTAGGAGAATTTCCTAGGAAATAGATACTTTCAGAGAACATCTTTGTCTTTGTGGTATATTTCAACTAAGTGATGGTTTGTGATCCCAGAGCATTATGTCATCGCAGAGTGTGACGCTGCATGTTATATCCAGTGTGTGTGTGTGTGTGTGTGTGTGTGTGTGTGTGTGTGTGTGTGTGTGTGTGTATGTGTGTGTGTGTGTGTGTGTGTGTGTGTGCATGGATGTGTGGTGCATGTGCCTACACGCTCCTCGTGTCTCTCACCTAGGGCAAACTGCTCATACTTGGCCTCCTTCATGCTGCGTGCTGACTCTGCCTCTGACTCCAGGCCAGACATCTCTTTCAGGATCTTACAACCAGCTAGAGCCGCAGCTACAGCCTCCGGACCCTGGGTCCACAGAGAGAGAGAGAGAGAGAGAGAGAGAGAGAGAGAGAGAGAGAGAGAGAGAAGGAGAGAGAGAGAGAGAGAGAGAGAGAGAGAGAGAGAGAGAAGGAGAGAGAGAGAGAGAGAGAAGGAGAGAGAGAGAGAGAGAGAGAGAGAGAGAGAGAGAGAGAGATACAGAGAGAGAGAGACAGAGAGAGAGACAGAGAGAGAAACAGAGAGAGAGAGCAATACTTGAACAGAGCAATACTCAATCATGAGGCATCAGAGCTAAAGGAACTGAATACTATTAAGAAATGCTATAGATGGAAGGAAAGTATTGTGGAAACCTACCACAAAACAATTAGGCAATGACAAATTCAATCCCTTTTAGATAACATCCTGGAAAAAACGTTTCACTGTAATAGTGAAAGTGTAAACTTGCCAGTAGAAAACATAAACAGTATATTTGACCGCTCAGCTTCCCTATCAAATCTAAAAATGTCAAACAGACAACCTAAGAATATGAACAACAATGACAGATGGTTTGATGAAGAATGCAAAAACCGAAGAAAGAAATTGAGAAACCTGAGAAATTGAGATTTATGGATAAACCACTTCACATCTTTTTGCATATATAATAAAGAACAAACAGCAAAAACATATACATGATCAAATACAAATCTTAGAATCAACTATTAAAGACTACCAGAACCCACTGGATTCTCCAATTACATGGAATTAACTACATCACAAAATTCAAACCCTCCAACCTAAAAAGCCCTGTGGTGTTGATGGTATCCTAAATGAAATTATAAAATATAGAGACAACAAATTCCAATTGGCTATACTTAAACTCTTTAACATCATCCTCAGCTCCGACATCTTCCCCAATATTTGGAACCAAGGACTGATCACCCCAATCCACAAAAGTTGAGACAAATTTGACCCCAATAACTACCGTGGGATTTGTGTCAACAGCAACCTTGGGAAAATCCTCTGCATTATCATTAACAGCAGACTTGTATATTTCCTCAGTGAAAACAATATACTGAGCAAATATCAAATTGTATTTTTAACAAATTACCGTACGACAGACCACGTAGTCAACCTACACACCCTAATTGACAAATAAACAAATCAAAACAAAGGCAAAGTCTTCTCATGATTTGTTGATTTCAAAAAGGCTTTTGACTCAATTTGGCATGAGGGTCTGCTATACAAATGGATGGAAAGTGGTGTTGGGGGAAAAACATACAACGTTATAAAATCCATGTATAAACACAACAGCCTCAGGAATGATTTATTTCTGCTTTTATTTCTTTCATCACCTTCCCAGTGGGTCAGAGGTTTACATACACTCAATTAGTATTTGGTAGCATTGCCTTTAAATTGTTTAACTTGGGTCAAATATTTCGGGTAGCCTTTCACAAGCTTCCCACAATAAGTTGGGTTCATTTTGGCCCATTCCTCCTGACAAAGCTGGTGTAACTGAGTCAGGTTTGTAGGCCTCCTTGCTCGCACACGCTTTCTCAGTTCTGTCCACAAATTTTCTGTGGGATTGAGGTAAGGGCTTTGTGATGGCCACTCCAATGCATTGACTTTGTTGTCCTTAAGCCATTTGGAAGACCCATTTGCGACCAACCTTTAACTTCCTGACTGATGTCTTGAGATGTTGCTTCAATAAATCCACATAATTTTCCTGCCTCATGATGCCATCTATTTTGTGAAGTGCACCAATCCCTCATGCAGCAAAGCACCCCACAACATGATGCTGCCACCCCCGTGCTTCACGGTTGGGATGGTGTTCTTCAGCTTGCAAGCCTCGCTCTTTTTCCTCCAAACATAATGATGGTCATTATGTCCAAACAGTTCTATTTTTGTTTCATCAGACCAGAGGACATTTCTCAAAAAAGTACAATCTTTGTCCCGATGTGCAGTTGCAAACAGTGGTCTGGCTTTTTTATGGCGGTTTTGGAGCAGTTGCTTCTTCCTTGCTGAGCAGCCTTTCAGGTTATGTCGATATAGGACTCATTTTACTATGGATATGGATACTTTTGTACCTTGAAATACATCCACAGGTACACCTCCAATTGACTCAAATGATGTCAATTAGCCTAAAACAGCCATAAAACAGTAGATATCCTAACCGACTTGCCAAAACAATAGTTTGTAAACAAGATATTTGTGGAGTGGTTGTAAAACGAGTTTTAATGGCTCTAACCTAAGTGTATGTAAACTTCCGATTTAAACTGTATGTTTCTCATCCCAATAAAGCCCTTTGATTTGTATTGAAATTGAGAGAGAGAGAGAGACTGACCATCCTTTTGTGAGTGTAATGTTCAGAGAGACAGAGAGACGGGGGGCGGGGGGGGTACAGAGAGGGAATAGAGAATAGAGAGAGAGACTGACCATCCTTTTGTGAGTGTAATGTTCAGAGAGACAGAGAGACAGAGAGACGGGGGGCGGGGGGGTACAGAGAGGGAATAGAGAATAGAGAGAGAGACTGACCATCCTTTTGTGAGTGTAATGTTCAGAGAGACAGAGAGACAGAGAGACGGGGGGGTACAGAGAGGGAATAGAGAGAGAGAGAGACTGACCATCCTTTTGTGAGTGTAATGTTCACTAATGCTTCCATTGTTCATTTCCCTTTTGTTTATTGTCTATTCCATTTGCTTTGGCAATGTAAACATGTTTCCCATATCAATAAAGCCCTTTGAATTGAATTGAGAGAGACAGAGAGACGGGGGGGGGGTACAGAGAGGGAATAGAGAATAGAGAGGGGGAGAGAGAGAGAGACGGGGGGGGGGGGTACAGAGAGGGAATAGAGAATAGAGAGGGGGAGAGAGAGAGAGACGGGGGGGGGTACAGAGAGGGAATAGAGAGAGAGAGAGAGAGAGAGAGAGATAGATAGAAGGGGGATACAGAGGGAGAATAGCGAGAGAGAATAGAGAATAGAGAGAGAGAGAGAGATAGATAGATAGAAGGGGGATACAGAGGGAGAATAGCGAGAGAGAATAGAGAATAGAGAGAGAGAGAGAGAGAGAGAGAGAGAGAGAGAGAGAGATAGAAGGGGGATACAGAGGGAGAATAGCGAGAGAGAATAGAGAATAGAGAGAGAGAGAGAGAGAGAGAGAGAGACAGATAGAAGGGGGATACAGAGGGAGAATAGCGAGAGAGAATAGAGAATAGAGAGAGAGAGAGAGAGAGAGAGAGAGAGACAGATAGAAGGGGGATACAGAGGGAGAATAGCGAGAGAGAATAGAGAATAGAGAGAGAGAGAGAGAGAGAGAGAGAGAGAGATAGAAGGGGGATACAGAGGGAGAATAGCGAGAGAGAATAGAGAATAAAGAGAGAGAGAGAGAGAGAGAGAGAGAGAGATAGAAGGGGGATACAGATTGGAATGAGGAGAAAGATAGAGAGAGAGAGAGAGAGAGAGAGATAGAAGGAGGAACAGAGAGAACGAGAGAAAAGAGAGAGAGAGAGAGAGAGAGAGAGAGAGAGAGAGAGAGAGAGAGAGACTGACCACCCTTTTGTGAGTATAATGTACACTAATGTTTCCCTTGTTTATTTTGCTTTTGTTTATTGTCTATTCCATTTGCTTTGGATAAGTAAACATGTTTCCGATATCAATAAAGCCATTTGAATTGAGAGAGAGAGAGAGAGAGAGAGAGAGAGGGAGAGAGAGAGAGAGAGAGAGAGAGAGAGAGAGGAGAGAGAGAGAGAGAGAGAGAGAGAGAGAGATAAAGAGCGAGAGAGAGAGAGAGAGAGAGAGAGAGTGAGAGAGAGAGTGAGAGAGAGAGTGAGAGTGAGAGTCAGTGTGTGTGTGTGTTTGTCTGGCTGTAAATGTCTTAATGTGCAGTAAGTGTGTATGTTTGGTACTAAACTCCCTCTCACCACCACCCTGCTCAACACCATACTGATGATATCTACATTATCTTTTAAACTGCCTGTATTGACACTGGCCAGCAATAAAACCTACACTAACTACTGGGCTTGACCTTCATTTGAATAATCCTCCTGGAGATCAGAACTAACTCTCTGGGAGGGAGGGGACTGACCATGGCCCAGAAGTAGTTAGCCATCTGCTGCCGGTTCTGGAGAACAGCCCAGAGGAACAGGTCCCTCCAGGGGTGCTCACAGCGCTCCTCCAACTCAGCAAGGCTCTTCTGGTTGGTAATGAGACGGCCTGCCTTCTTGCCTGTCTTCTCCTGGAGACAACACACACACACACAGTGAGACACACACACTTAAGGATGAAGAAGAGTGAACTCTGACAGACACATAGAAATGCAGAGAAAAACGTGTCTCTGCTGGACATCTTGACATGGTTTCAATCTGTTCTTCAGAAAAGCCTTGGAATCTGTGAGGTTTTCCTTTCTCCAGCCACAATTCTGTGTTCAGCTGTGATCCATGAGGAACTTTCTGTGATTCATGAGGAACTATCTGTGATTCATGGGGAACTATCTGTGATCCATGAGGAACTATCTGTGATCCATGAGGAACTATCTGTGATTCATGAGGAACTATCTGTGATTCGTGAGGAACTATCTGTCATCCATGAGGAACTATCTGTAATCCATGAGGAACTATCTGTGATTCATGAGGAACTATCTGTGGTCCATGAGGAACTATCTGTCATCCATGAGGAACTATCTGTAATCCATGAGGAACTATCTGTGGTCCATGAGGAACTATCTGTGATTCATGAGGAACTATCTGTGGTCCATGAGGAACTATCTGTCATCCATGAGGAACTATCTGTAATCCATGAGGAACTATCTGTGGTCCATGAGGAACTATCTGTGATTCATGAGGAACTATCTGTGGTCCATGAGGAACTATCTGTCATCCATGAGGAACTATCTGTAATCCATGAGGAACTATCTGTGGTCCATGAGGAACTATCTGTGATTCATGAGGAACTATCTGTGGTCCATGAGGAACTATCTGTGATTCATGATGTGATAAACTCACTCCGCGTTACCTCAGGAAGAGCCTACCCAGTACCCACCGTGGGCAGCTTCTGATAGAAGCCTTTACACGAGTCGTGCAGGAAGTCTTTCAGCACTTTGGACACCTCATGCAGGGTGAAGCGGGCCTTCCGGTCCCCGGACTCGGCCTTGTGGTGGTCGTGAGGGGGTCCAGGGGTCCGTGTAGCCTTCAGTAGGAGCTGTTTCTCCTGGTGCTTCTTCAGGAGGAGGAGATGAAGGAGGCTCTTCTCTGACACAGAGCAGTAGAGCTCCTGCAGGCGGCCGTAGGTCAGGAACTCGCCCAGACACACGCCGTTGTCCACAAATAGACGCACAAAGTCGGGCTTGTCATTGACCAGCGCGTCCATCATCACCTCCTCCAGGTCACCTGCCTGCGAGGGTCAGTAGATAGTGCTATATATTACTAACGTTGTAGTAAACTACCAATACAATTCCAATATTCTGTTTTACTAAGCAATATTTATGCTGCACATAGGCGTTTTACATTCCGTTATTATACTAAGGTAAGATATGTTTTTTAATGATCCTTGATGTGGCAGCAAATACATCACATAAACAATAATCAGCACTAGCAGTACAAAGTTCAGGACCAATAGGAGAGAGAGAATGAATGAAGGAGGGACATCTCATGCTGTCTTTCATTCACACCGTCCACTCCACGTCCCCATTGAAGATGTGGCTCTTAGCGATGTCCACCCGGTTCCAGGCCACCGCCAACTTCAGCTCATCCAGGAAGTCCTGAGCTTCCTGACTCTGGCTCTTACAGGCTGCATGCCACACACAGGGCAAAGGTTAGATGTTAGGGGTCAAAGGTTAGATGTTAGGGGTCAAAGGTTATGACCCGTTCAGAAAGAAAGTTCATATCCATCAAAAACAGAATGAGCGTATTTATTTTCTATGTTGACGGATGGCTTCCACTAACTCCTCAAACCTTCTTATATGGAGCATAATTGTAAAAGTATTGATCTTATGATGGATATCTTTCATCTGCTTCTTTTCAAGCCCTTTTTAGGATTGATGTAAGTGCTGTCAGCCGCAGTAGAAGCATTCCATCCAGTACCTTTGACCAAAGCTTTGAGGATGACTGTGTCCAGCTCAGAGCTCTCCTGCTCGGGGTCATGAACTGTCAGGAGGTGGCCGTTGTCCAGTATCTTCTGGATCTAAAGATCAGGAGGAAGTCAGTCATTCAACCTCTCTCTACTCTCTCTCTCTGCTCTGACTCTCTCACTCTGCTCTCTCTCTCTGCTCTCTCTCTCTGCTCTCTCTCTCTACTCTCTGCTCTCTCACTCTCTGCTCGCTCTCTCTCTCTCTGCTCTCTCTCTCTGCTCTCTCTCTCTGCTCTCTCACTCTGCTCTCTCACTCTGCTCTCTCACTCTGCACTCTGCTCTCTCACTCTGCTCTCACTCTCTGCTCTCACTCTCTGCTCTCTCACTCTGCTCTCTCACTCTGCTCTCTCACTCTGCTCTCTCACTCTGCTCTCTCACTCTGCTCTCTCACTCTGCTCTCTCGCTCTGCTCTCTCTCTCTCTGCTCTCTCTGCTCTCTCTCTCTGCTCTCTCGCTCTGCTCTCTCTCCCTGCTCTCTCTCTCTGCTCTCTCTCTCTGCTCCTTACCAGCTTGGTCCAGTTAGTGATGTCAGTGCTGTGGTGCACGCTGGGAAAGGTGTCTAGCAGGAGCTCCTGCACGCTGTCCATGTCCCAGCAGCCCCGGTTCATCAGCGTGACCAGGATGTGGGCCACGCCCCCCGACCCCGCCAGTATCAGCCAGGGCATGGCGTTCCCTATGCCCTTATACATCCTCTGTACACAGAGACAGAGGAAGACTGCTTACCCAAACAGAACACACAGCACACACAGCACACACAGAAATATAGAAACTACACAGCTACAGTATAACGCATTGTGATGTGCTGGTAATTCGCTGTAAGATTTGGAATGTTTTTATTACTGTCTCCAAATGATTCTGACTAAATAGACACTTTGGATCAATTGAAATGTTGCTATGGCAACATAATATATAATAGGCCTCGTCATATGAAATCTATATACGTTCATACATGCTTATGACAAGTAATATAATAACACATTATACTGAAAAGTTGAATTAACGGGAAACTAATATTTTCCAAAAAATGTGACAAACCTGTAGGATCCGAGGTTCTCCGTGCACCAGGAGACACAGCACTGGGATCTCAAAGCTGCCTGCACCTGTAGCGATGCAGAATATCAACAAGGGCCCTGGTTGTTCCTTAAAACCACTCATTAAAGTCAAAAAGAACCATTCGTCCTGAAGAAATACAAGTGTGCTGTGTCGAATATGACGCACAGTAAACATTAACAACCTTCAAATAAGTTGGGGGGAGGCAAGTAGCCTAGTGGTTGGAGCGTTGGGCCAGTAACCGAAAGGTTGCTGGATCTAATCCCCGAGCTGACAAGGTAAAAACTGTCTGCCCCGTTCTGCCTCTGAACAAGGCAGCTAACCCACTGCTCCCTGGTAGACAGTCATTGTAAATAAGAATTTGTTCTGAACTGACCTGTCTAGTTAAATAAAGGTTAAAAGAAGAGTAAGTATGTTTAAGTTGAAGTAGGTTCACCTCCATAACCGGTGCGCTGCAGGGAGATATGCTTGAGCAGCTTGACCCTCATTTCGCTGGTGGCCCCGGGGCGCTGAGGGTCCTCCTCAACCAGGACAAAGTGGGAGTGGTTGCAGTCCAGGGAGTACACCGCCCCATGGGACAGGTCCTGGGGCTCCACCACGGCAGGCTGGTCTGGCTGCAGGAGGACACACGTCGGTCAGAGAACAGATTTCAGAGGAGCGCGTAACAACAACTCAGCAACTCACACACAGACACACATTTAGACGTTTTACTGGGACCTCGTTGTCTCGGCTAATCACATGTTAAATGTAATCAACATCTACTCTGAACTCATGTGATCTTCTGCATGGATGTGTATGGAGACCTTAGCAGCAAGCAGAGCGTCTCTGTTGTGGATCATGTTCCAGGGAGCGATGCCGATGGCCACCACCTTGACCTTAGAGGAGGTGCTGGCCAGAGAGTGGTCACGGACAGCCTGGCCCAGGTGCTTGGTGATGCCGAAGCGAAGCCCGTTGGTCAGGATCCAGGCACCTGTGAGGTAGAGACATCATCTCACTTTGTCCAACATGCTCACTTTAGAGCAGGAAACTCAATGTAGCCCACGGTTATCTTAGTAAAAACAAAAGTGAATGTGTGTGTGTGTGTGTGTGTGTGTGTGTGTGTGTGTGTGTGTGTGTGTGTGTGTGTGTGTGTGTGTGTGTGTGTGTGTGTGTGTGTGTGTGTGTGTGTGTGTGTGTGTGTGTGTGTGTGTGTGTGTGTGTGCGTGTGTCCCACCTGTGCTCTGAGCAGCCTTGACCAGTCCTTTCCTCACGGTGTCCCTGAGCCAGGGTTTCATCTGAGCCAGCTCGTCTCCCCCCACCAGAGCCACCACCAGGTGTGGAGGGGCTAGTCCCCACTGCTCTGTCAGCATCTGGTAGATTAACACTGGATCTGTGGAGCTGTGAACCCTCACAAACTGGACAGAGAAGCACAGTGTGGTATTTACTGAGAGATGTACATGGTCAAGGAACATGTCCTCTTTCATATTTCTTTAATCTCCTTCTTGACTTGAAATAGTTTTGTAAAATGATGAGAAACATGGATAACTTGAGCTGAAATGACTGAGTGATATGCATTAATTATCAATCTGCATTGTTTTGATAATTCAGGCCATGTTAGTGCTGAAATGGAACACAGTCCTGCACTAAAATGGAACACAGTCCTGTACATACTGAAATGGAACACAGTCCTGCACATACTGAAATGGAACACAGTCCTGCACATACTGAAATGAAACACAGTCCTGCACATACTGAAATGGAACACAGTCCTGCACATACTGAAATGAAACAAAGTCCTGCACATACTGAAATGGAACACAGTCCTGCACATACTGAAATGGAACACAGTCCTGCACATACTGAAATTGAACAAAGTCCTGCACATACTGAAATTGAACAAAGTCCTGCACATACTGAAATGGAACACAGTCCTGCACATACTGAAATGGAACACAGTCCTGCACATACTGAAATGGAACACAGTCCTGCACATACTGAAATGGAACACAGTCCTGCACATACTGAAATGAAACACAGTCCTGCACATACTGAAATGGAACACAGTCCTGCACATACTACAATGGAACACAGTCCTGCACATACTGAAATGAAACAAAGTCCTGCACATACTGAAATGGAACACAGTCCTGCACATACTGAAATGGAACACAGTCCTGCACATACTGAAATGGAACACAGTCCTGCACATACTGAAATGGAACACAGTCCTGCACATACTGAAATGGAACACAGTCCTGCACATACTGAAATGGAACACAGTCCTGCACATACTGAAATGAAACACAGTCCTGCACATACTGAAATGGAACACAGTCCTGCACATACTGAAATTGAACACAGTCCTGCACATACTAAAATGGAACACAGTCCTGCACATACTGAAATTGAACACAGTCCTGCACATACTAAAATGGAACACAGTCCTGCACATACTAAAATGGAACACAGTCCTGCACATACTGAAATGAAACACAGTCCTGCACATACTGAAATGGAACACAGTCCTGCACATACTGAAATGGAACACAGTCCTGCACATACTGAAATGGAACACAGTCCTGCACATACTAAAATGGAACACAGTCCTGCACATACTGAAATGGAACACAGTCCTGCACATACTGAAATGGAACACAGTCCTGCACATACTAAAATGGAACACAGTCCTGCACATACTGAAATGGAACACAGTCCTGCACATACTGAAATGTAACACAGTCCTGCACATACTGAAATGGAACACAGTCCTGCACATACTGAAATGGAACACAGTCCTGCACATACTGAAATGGAACACAGTCCTGCACATACTGAAATGGAACACAGTCCTGCACATACTAAAATGGAACACAGTCCTGCACATACTAAAATGGAACACAGTCCTGCACATACTGAAATGTAACACAGTCCTGCACATACTGAAATGTAACACAGTCCTGCACATACTGAAATTGAACACAGTCCTGCACATACTGAAATGTAACACAGTCCTGCACATACTGAAATGGAACACAGTCCTGCACATACTGAAATTGAACACAGTCCTGCACATACTGAAATGGAACACAGTCCTGCACATACTAAAATGGAACACAGTCCTGCACATACTGAAATGGAACACAGTCCTGCACATACTGAAATGGAACACAGTCCTGCACATACTGAAATGGAACACAGTCCTGCACATACTGAAATGGAACACAGTCCTGCACATACTGAAATGGAACACAGTCCTGCACATACTAAAATGAAACACAGTCCTGCACATACTAAAATGGAACACAGTCCTGCACATACTAAAATGGAACACAGTCCTGCACATACTGAAATGGAAAACAGTCCTGCACATACTAAAATGGAACACAGTCCTGCACATACTGAAATGAAACACAGTCCTGCACATACTAAAATGGAACACAGTCCTGCACATACTGAAATGGAACACAGTCCTGCACATACTGAAATGGAACACAGTCCTGCACATACTAAAATGGAACACAGTCCTGCACATACTGAAATGGAACACAGTCCTGCACATACTGAAATGTAACACAGTCCTGCACATACTGAAATGTAACACAGTCCTGCACATACTGAAATGTAACACAGTCCTGCACATACTAAAATGTATCTCTCCAGGACCACAGTTTGTGATCACTGAACTGTCTCTTAGATAGAACCAATATGGATGGTGGTACGGAACAATTTCCAACTGTGGTTGTAACAGTGTTGCCATCTGGTTATATTACCTTGTGGTTGTAACAGTGTTACCATCTGGTTATAGCACCTTGTGGTTGTAGCAGTGTTACTTTGTGGTTGTAATAGTGTTGCCTTGTGGTTATACCACCTTGTGGTTGTAGCAGTGTCACCTTGTGGTTGTAGCAGTGTTACTTTGTGGTTGTAATAGTGTTGCCTTGTGGTTATAGCACCTTGTGGTTGTAACAGTGTTGCCTTGTGGTTGTAACAGTGTTGCCTTGTGGTTGTAACAGTGTTGCCTTGTGGTTGTAACAGTGTTACCTTGTGGTTGTAACAGTGTTACCTTGTGGTTGTAACAGTGTTACCTTGTGGTTGTAGCAGTGTTACCTTGTGGTTGTAACAGTGTTACCTTGTGGTTGTAGCAGTGTTACCTTGTGGTTGTAACAGTGTTACCTTGTGGTTATAGCACCTTGTGGTTGTAACAGTGTTACCTTGTGGTTGTAGCAGTGTTACCTTGTGGTTGTAACACTGTTACCTTGTGGTTGTAACAGTGTTACCTTGTGGTTGTAACAGTGTTGCCTTGTGGTTGTAACAGTGTTACCTTGTGGTTGTAACAGTGTTACCTTTCCCCTTGTCCTACTGGTGCCAGTGAAGTCAATGTCCCCCACTCGTCCTGCAGCCCAGTGACCCCTCTCCTTGTCTCCTCTGCTAGCACCCCAGCCTCGGCCTTCAGCCACACTCTCCACGGCCTCGTCCAGCTGAGAGTAGCAACGGCAGGCCAACAGAGCACTGCCACAGCACAGACACATTAATACATACAGAATACACATTATACACATAGAAACAATGTACATCACATACAGTAGTATTTACAGTCCGGGTCATTCACAATCCACTATGACAAACAAACAAACACAAACCACTCCTACCTTTGCTCCCGTGACCACTCCAGTACATCCCCGCATCGTGGGCATCGTCTCTGCAGCGGTAGCGCCCCCTATAGACACAGCACCCATAGTGCACAACATGACTTTTACCCCACAGCCAGGTAAATCTAACCCAGAATTATTCACCAGTCACTCTGCTGCTGATAACAGGTGTGAGGCATCTCCAAGAGTTTAGACCTACAGCACCAGTCAAAAGTTTGGACACACCTACTCATTCAAGGGGTTTTCTTTATTTTTACTATTTTCTACATTGTAGAATAATAGTGAAGACATCAAAACTATGAAATAACACATATGGAATCATGTAGTAACCAAAAAAGTGTTAAACAAATCAAAATATATTTATTTTACATTTGTACCAACTATAATCAAAGGAAAATGTAACTGCTGCACTATGTACTTTAATAGGACAGCTCTTATAAGGATGTGAATGAAATGAGACTGGATGTTATCAGAGGGAGTTAGATGGACAGGGAGAGGAGGAGAGGTTAACCTCTGTGGCTCCTCTCCCTGTTGTGGCGGAGCTCGGCGGTCGTCGTCACCGGCCTACTAGCTGCCACCGATCCATTGTTCCTTTTTCGTTTGTGTCTGTCTGTTTTTTCTTTACACCTGTGTCCTATTAGTTTATTTCGGGGGATTTATTAACCTTCGCTGCCTGCTAGTCTTTGTGAGGGATTATTCGCTGTTGTTGCTCTGTTAGGGGTGCGTGTTTGCTCTGTTAGGGGTGCGTGTTTGCTCTGTTAGGGGTGTGTGTTTGCTCTGTTAGGGGTGCGTGTTTGCTCTGTTAGGGGTGCGTGTTTGTTCTGTTTAGAGTGCGTGTTTTCTCTGTTAGGGGTGCGTTTTTTCTCTGTTAGGGGTGCGTGTTTGCTCTGTTAGGGGTGCGTGTTTGCTCTGTTAGGGGTGCGTGTTTGTTCTGTTTAGAGTGCGTGTTTTCTCTGTTAGGGGTGCGTGTTTGCTCTGTTAGGGGTGCGTGTTTGCGCCACAGGGTTTCTTTCTCAGGGTCGTTGTACCGTTTTGGACTGTAATTAGGAGTAGCGGTTTCTCCTCCGTGTGTTGCGTTTATTCCCTGTGTGTGGCGACTTTGTTTGGGCGTGTTCCTCCACCTGTTGTCGTTGAATTGGGACTTCTAATAAACAATTGTGCTACTGGGACTTCCTTGCTCTCCTGCTCCTGACTCCTGCACCTCCCTCCTCTTAGGAGGCACGTAACAACCTCATTGGATGCGATGTTGGATACCAGAAAAGTTGCTCCATGTAACTGAAAGGGGTAGTTGGCTTTTATTTTTCTTCTCAATCGATGGATGCCACTCAGCTCAGGGCTGAGGGTTGGCTGTAAAATGAGATTAGACTGCTGCATTTAACCTATATTCTTCCCAAGACTGAGCTGAGGGTTGGCTGTCAGATGAGATTAGACTACTGCATTTAACCTATATTCTTCCCTAGACTGAGCTGAAGGTTGGCTGTCAGATGAGATTAGACTGCTGGAAAAGTACCATAAAAGATTTGTCTCCTACTGGCAGCAATTAAGAATTTGCATCTGAGTCAACATTACTTGACGGTGCTCATTTGCATAGGATGCCTGGTAAAAGATGATCATCAGAAATGGGAAGAGATTCGAGGCCCATGCCTGCACAGCAAAAACAAGCAGCTTCAGCTTGTTACTTTATTTGGCCTCACTGGCCACTCAGTAAAATTTATTGGATCATGGCCAATAGTTTGGACAGGTTATGGGCAAAGATCCACCCCCCCAACTCATTTAGTCCTCTACTGTAAACATTTAGGTTTTTCACCTCAAAAATATGTCATATTTCACCTCAAAAATATTTCAAACTAGTATTTCACTGCTTCTCAAACCTGATTCTGGGGTCCAGTCTTCCTCTCAGTCACTGTCCTCACTATCAGAGGTTATGTATGATATTGACCAAGCCCATCATTTTACATCAAATCTTTCATTGAGAATGATATTGCCCTGAAAAGTAGCCAAACTAGGCAACACAACAAAGTAGAGGTATGGCACAACGTTGCCCTAGGCAACACAAAGTAAGCTACCAAACGGTGTTGTGTTGTGTTGTCTGAGGGCACCGATGTGCAGTAGAGGATTAAGACGTACTGATGGCGTGCAGTTTGTCACAATCGCTTTTTTATGTAAAAGTGAGTCTGGTCTCGACGGGTCTTATTTGAATGTGGGGCAGGAGGGACTGTGTGAGGGGAAAGGACCATTGTCCATGCAAACATAACATTTGCATGCAAGGTCAGGAAGAGTTCAAGTGACAACAAGTGAAGAGGGTGTGTGTGAGGTGGAGGGGGGGGGGGGGGGGGGGGTGGAGAGGGAATACGTGGGTGCCTGTTTGTATACGTGTATGGTATGCTCCTCAGTATAGAGGCATGCAGGCTTGAGTCAGTGTGCCTGCTTCCTGTGTCCTGTATTGTGATTTCTGCTCCACTAGATTAGTGGGCTGTTATCACCAATAGTTTGACGAGGTAACGTCAACCAACTCTACAGTCTCAGGAAGTATGATGCACACTACTTGTTTACAAATTAATGCTGATTTTTCTATGAGCTCAAGTGTTCTACCACTTTAATAATGAAACATATTTGGAAGGTAAGGTTGACTTTTCTTTTAAAACTAGTCATTTATGTTAAGGCCCACAGGGCCTGTGGAATTAAACATAATTTGTCCCACAGCTATTTGAGTATCACTGTTTAAACCCCCCAACAGGAATGAAAGCCACACTGTAAGATGTGTTTACCATCAGAGTGGGTCCACTGACCGAAACAATATTCCAAGAGGCATTTCAAGACCTTTTCAAAAAGGAAATATAGCACTTGATTATATTCTATGATTATATACTACAGATAATATCCGTAGTGACATTCCACTAGACGAGAGACACATTACACCATGAATCATATGATTACAACATGTCTACAAATCCCAAAGAAGAATGCTGTAGTGCATCCAAACTGTAAAAATGTATAATTTTCCGTCTCTGTAACAGGTTGTGAAATAATATTTCCAAGAACCAAATAAATGTCAGAGGAGGTGATTCTTAAAAGCTGAACACTTTATCACAGACACACATATAGAATAGTGCCTGCACACTCAAATGGAACAAATACATTAAAAAATGGTGACAAATCAACAGACACGTTGGAGAGTTTGGTCAACCTGTTCAACAGTGCCTCATAAAATGTGATCCATTTACAGTCGCTAACATAGTTACTTACCAGAGGCGTGTCTTGTCTCTCTGGCATGGCTGTGGTCTAATGTGCAGTCAGCTTCACTCCAGTCACCGATCTCTGTCCTGGGGAAAGTGACACCAGGTGAGCCCTTGGAGACTCCAGGAAGCAGCAGGGTAGGTAAGCCACGCCCTGGCCTTCCTCTGACCAATCACAGCCTCCAATGACCTCCATTATCTTTGGGTCATTATCTGCACCACCAGTGCACCTGTACAGGAGTCCCATCAGAACAATGTGATACACATGGCTACACTACAGGGAATTATTCAATGGGCTAGAATACAGCAACTGATAACTGATATAATACAATAACTGATAACTGATATAATACAATAACTGATATAATACAACAACTGATAACTTATATAATACAATAACTGATATAATACAACAACTGATAACTTATATAATACAGTAACTGATAACTGATATAATACAATAATTGATATAAAACAACTGATAACTGATTTATATAATAACTGATATAATACAACAACTGATAAAATACAATAACTGATAACTGATATAATACAATAACTGATATTATACAATAACTGATAACTGATCAAGTCAAAGGAGATGATTGTGGACTACAGGAAAAGGAGGACCGAGCACGCCCCCATTCTCATCGACAGGGTTGTAGTGGAGCAGGTTGAGAGCTTCAAGTTCCACATCACCAACAAACTAACATGGTCCAAACACACCAAGACAGTTCTGAAGAGGGAACGACAAAACCTTTTCCCCCTTAGGAGACTGAAAAGATTTGGCATGGGTCCTCAGATCCTCAAAAAGGTTTTACAGCTGCACAGTCGTGAGCATCCTGACGGGTTGCATCACTGCCTGGTATGGCAACTACTCGGGCTCCGACCGCAAGGCACTACAGAGGGTAGTGCTTACGGCCCAGTACATCACTGGGGCAAAGCTTCCTGCCAGCTAAGACCTCTATACCAGGTGGTGTCAGAGGTAGGCCCTAAAAATGGTCAAAGACTCCAGCCACCCTAGTCATAGACTGTTCTCTCTGCTACCACACGGGCAAGCGTACCGGATCGCCAAGTCTAGGTCCAAGAGGCTTCTAAACAGCTTTTACCCCCGAGCCATAAGACTCCTGAACAGCTAATCAAATGGCTACCCAGCCCCCCCCCCCCCCCCCCTTCTACGCTGCTGCTACTCTCTGTTATTATGTATACATAGTCACTTTAATAACTCTACCTGCATGTACATATTACCTCAATTACCTCGACACCCCTCACATTGACTCTGTACCAGTAGCCCCTGTATAGAGCCTCCACATTGACTCTGTACCAGTAGCCCCTGTATAGAGCCTCCACATTGACTCTGTACCGGTACCCCCTGTATATAACCTCCACATTGACTCTGTACCGGTACCCCCTGTATATAGCCTCCACATTGACTCTGTACCGGTACCCCCTGTATATAGCCTCCACATTGACTCTGTACCAGTAGCCCCTGTATATAGCCTCCACATTGACTCTGTACCGGTACCCCCTGTATATAGTCTCCACATTGACTCTGTACTGGTACCCTCTGTATATAGCCTCCACATTGACTCTGTACCAGTAGCCCCTGTATATAGTCTCCACATTGACTCTGTACTGGTACCCCCTGTATATAGTCTCCACATTGACTCTGTACCGGTACCACCTGTATATAGCCTTCACATTGACTCTGTACTGGTACCCTCTGTATATAGCCTCCACATTGACTCTGTACCAGTAGCCCCTGTATATAGTCTCCACATTGACTCTGTACTGGTACCCCCTGTATATAGCCTCTACATTGACTCGGTACTGGTACCCCTGTATATAGCCTCTACATTGACTCGGTACCGGTACCCCCTGTATATAGTCTCCACATTGACTCTGTACCGGTACCACCTGTATATAGCCTTCACATTGACTCTGTACCGGTAGCCCCTGTATATAGCCTCCACATTGACTCTGTACCGGTACCCCCTGTATAGAGCCTCCACATTGACTCTGTACCGGTACCACCTGTATTTCGCCCCGCTATTGTTATTTACTGCTGCTCTTTCATTATATGTTATTCTTATCTCTTAGTTTTTTCTTAGGTTTTTTCTTACCTGCATTGTAAGCATTTCACTGTGAGGTCTACTACACCTGTTGTATTCAGCATTTCACTGTGAGGTCTACTACACCTGTTGTATTCAGCATTTCACTGTAAGGTCTACTACACCTGTTGTATTCAGCATTTCACTGTGAGGTCTACTACACCTGTTGTATTCAGCATTTCACTGTGAGGTCTACTACACCTGTTGTATTCAGCATTTCACTGTGAGGTCTACTACACCTGTTGTATTCGGCATTTCACTGTAAGGTCTACTACACCTGTTGTATTCGGCATTTCACTGTAAGGTCTACTACACCTGTTGTATTCGGCATTTCACTGTAATGTCTACTACACCTGTTGTATTCGGCATTTCACTGTAAGGTCTACTACACCTGTTGTATTCGGCATTTCACTGTAAGGTCTACTACACCTGTTGTATTCGGCATTTCACTGTAAGGTCTACTACACCTGTTGTATTCAGCATTTCACTGTAAGGTCTACTACACCTGTTGTATTCAGCATTTCACTGTAAGGTCTACTACACCTGTTGTATTCAGCATTTCACTGTAAGGTCTACTACACCTGTTGTATTCAGCATTTCACCGTAAGGTCTACTACACCTGTTGTATTCAGCATTTCACTGTAATGTCTACTACACCTGTTGTATTCAGCATTTCACTGTAAGGTCTACTACACCTGTTGTATTCAGCATTTCACTGTAAGGTCTACTACACCTGTTGTATTCAGCATTTCACTGTAAGGTCTACTACACCTGTTGTATTCAGCATTTCACTGTAAGGTCTACTACACCTGTTGTATTCAGCATTTCACTGTAAGGTCTACTACACCTGTTGTATTCAGCATTTCACTGTAAGGTCTACTACACCTGTTGTATTCAGCATTTCACTGTAAGGTCTACTACACCTGTTGTATTCAGCATTTCACTGTAAGGTCTACTACACCTGTTGTATTCAGCATTTCACTGTAAGGTCTACTACACCTGTTGTATTCAGCATTTCACTGTAAGGTCTACTACACCTGTTGTATTCAGCATTTCACTGTAAGGTCTACTACACCTGTTGTATTCAGCATTTCACTGTAAGGTCTACTACACCTGTTGTATTCGGCATTTCACTGTAAGGTCTACTACACCTGTTGTATTCGGCATTTCACTGTAAGGTCTACTACACCTGTTGTATTCAGCATTTCACTGTAAGGTCTACTACACCTGTTGTATTCAGCATTTCACTGTAAGGTCTACTACACCTGTTGTATTCAGCATTTCACTGTAAGGTCTACTACACCTGTTGTATTCAGCATTTCACTGTAAGGTCTACTACACCTGTTGTATTCAGCATTTCACTGTAAGGTCTACTACACCTGTTGTATTCAGCATTTCACTGTAAGGTCTACTACACCTGTTGTATTCAGCATTTCACTGTAAGGTCTACTACACCTGTTGTATTCAGCATTTCACTGTAAGGTCTACTACACCTGTTGTATTCAGCATTTCACTGTAAGGTCTACTACACCTGTTGTATTCAGCATTTCACTGTAAGGTCTACTACACCTGTTGTATTCAGCATTTCACTGTAAGGTCTACTACACCTGTTGTATTCAGCATTTCACTGTAAGGTCTACTACACCTGTTGTATTCAGCATTTCACTGTAAGGTCTACTACACCTGTTGTATTCAGCATTTCACTGTAAGGTCTACTACACCTGTTGTATTCGGCATTTCACTGTAAGGTCTACTACACCTGTTGTATTCAGCATTTCACTGTAAGGTCTACTACACCTGTTGTATTCGGCATTTCACTGTAATGTCTACTACACCTGTTGTATTCGGCATTTCACTGTAAGGTCTACTACACCTGTTGTATTCGGCATTTCACTGTAAGGTCTACTACACCTGTTGTATTCGGCATTTCACTGTAAGGTCTACTACACCTGTTGTATTCGGCATTTCACTGTAATGTCTACTACACCTGTTGTATTCGGCATTTCACTGTAAGGTCTACTACACCTGTTGTATTCGGCATTTCACTGTAAGGTCTACTACACCTGTTGTATTCAGCATTTCACTGTGAGGTCTACTACACCTGTTGTATTCAGCATTTCACTGTGAGGTCTACTACACCTGTTGTATTCAGCATTTCACTGTGAGGTCTACTACACCTGTTGTATTCAGCATTTCACTGTGAGGTCTACTACACCTGTTGTATTCAGCATTTCACTGTGAGGTCTACTACACCTGTTGTATTCAGCATTTCACTGTAAGGTCTACTACACCTGTTGTATTCAGCATTTCACTGTGAGGTCTACTACACCTGTTGTATTCAGCATTTCACTGTGAGGTCTACTACACCTGTTGTATTCAGCATTTCACTGTGAGGTCTACTACACCTGTTGTATTCAGCATTTCACTGTGAGGTCTACTACACCTGTTGTATTCAGCATTTCACTGTGAGGTCTACTACACCTGTTGTATTCAGCATTTCACTGTAAGGTCTACTACACCTGTTGTATTCAGCATTTCACTGTGAGGTCTACTACACCTGTTGTATTCAGCATTTCACTGTGAGGTCTACTACACCTGTTGTATTCAGCATTTCACTGTAAGGTCTACTACACCTGTTGTATTCAGCATTTCACTGTAAGGTCTACTACACCTGTTGTATTCAGCATTTCACTGTGAGGTCTACTACACCTGTTGTATTCAGCATTTCACTGTAAGGTCTACTACACCTGTTGTATTCAGCATTTCACTGTAAGGTCTACTACACCTGTTGTATTCAGCATTTCACTGTGAGGTCTACTACACCTGTTGTATTCAGCATTTCACTGTGAGGTCTACTACACCTGTTGTATTCAGCATTTCACTGTAAGGTCTACTACACCTGTTGTATTCAGCATTTCACTGTGAGGTCTACTACACCTGTTGTATTCAACATTTCACTGTGAGGTCTACTACACCTGTTGTATTCAGCATTTCACTGTGAGGTCTACTACACCTGTTGTATTCAGCATTTCACTGTGAGGTCTACTACACCTGTTGTATTCAGCATTTCACTGTGAGGTCTACTACACCTGTTGTATTCAGCATTTCACTGTGAGGTCTACTACACCTGTTGTATTCAGCATTTCACTGTGAGGTCTACTACACCTGTTGTATTCAGCATTTCACTGTGAGGTCTACTACACCTGTTGTATTCAGCATTTCACTGTGAGGTCTACTACACCTGTTGTATTCAGCATTTCACTGTGAGGTCTACTACACCTGTTGTATTCAGCATTTCACTGTGAGGTCTACTACACCTGTTGTATTCAGCATTTCACTGTGAGGTCTACTACACCTGTTGTATTCAGCATTTCACTGTGAGGTCTACTACACCTGTTGTATTCAGCATTTCACTGTAAGGTCTACTACACCTGTTGTATTCAGCATTTCACTGTGAGGTCTACTACACCTGTTGTATTCAGCATTTCACTGTAAGGTCTACTACACCTGTTGTATTCAGCATTTCACTGTGAGGTCTACTACACCTGTTGTATTCAGCATTTCACTGTAAGGTCTTCTACACCTGTTGTATTCAGCATTTCACTGTAAGGTCTACTACACCTGTTGTATTCAGCATTTCACTGTGAGGTCTACTACACCTGTTGTATTCAGCATTTCACTGTAAGGTCTACTACACCTGTTGTATTCAGCATTTCACTGTGAGGTCTACTACACCTGTTGTATTCAGCATTTCACTGTGAGGTCTACTACACCTGTTGTATTCAGCATTTCACTGTAAGGTCTACTACACCTGTTGTATTCAGCATTTCACTGTAAGGTCTACTACACCTGTTGTATTCAGCATTTCACTGTGAGGTCTACTACACCTGTTGTATTCAGCATTTCACTGTGAGGTCTACTACACCTGTTGTATTCAGCATTTCACTGTGAGGTCTACTACACCTGTTGTATTCAGCATTTCACTGTAAGGTCTACTACACCTGTTGTATTCAGCATTTCACTGTAAGGTCTACTACACCTGTTGTATTCAGCATTTCACTGTAAGGTCTACTACACCTGTTGTATTCAGCATTTCACTGTGAGGTCTACTACACCTGTTGTATTCAGCATTTCACTGTGAGGTCTACTACACCTGTTGTATTCAGCATTTCACTGTGAGGTCTACTACACCTGTTGTATTCAGCATTTCACTGTGAGGTCTACTACACCTGTTGTATTCAGCATTTCACTGTAAGGTCTACTACACCTGTTGTATTCAGCATTTCACTGTAAGGTCTACTACACCTGTTGTATTCAGCATTTCACTGTAAGGTCTACTACACCTGTTGTATTCAGCATTTCACTGTAAGGTCTACTACACCTGTTGTATTCAGCATTTCACTGTAAGGTCTACTACACCTGTTGTATTCAGCATTTCACTGTGAGGTCTACTACACCTGTTGTATTCAGCATTTCACTGTAAGGTCTACTACACCTGTTGTATTCAGCATTTCACTGTAAGGTCTACTACACCTGTTGTATTCAGCATTTCACTGTAAGGTCTACTACACCTGTTGTATTCAGCATTTCACTGTAAGGTCTACTACACCTGTTGTATTCAGCATTTCACTGTAAGGTCTACTACACCTGTTGTATTCAGCATTTCACTGTAAGGTCTACTACACCTGTTGTATTCAGCATTTCACTGTAAGGTCTACTACACCTGTTGTATTCAGCATTTCACTGTAAGGTCTACTACACCTGTTGTATTCAGCATTTCACTGTAAGGTCTACTACACCTGTTGTATTCAGCATTTCACTGTAAGGTCTACTACACCTGTTGTATTCGGCATTTCACTGTAAGGTCTACTACACCTGTTGTATTCAGCATTTCACTGTAAGGTCTACTACACCTGTTGTATTCGGCATTTCACTGTAATGTCTACTACACCTGTTGTATTCGGCATTTCACTGTAAGGTCTACTACACCTGTTGTATTCGGCATTTCACTGTAAGGTCTACTACACCTGTTGTATTCGGCATTTCACTGTAAGGTCTACTACACCTGTTGTATTCGGCATTTCACTGTAATGTCTACTACACCTGTTGTATTCGGCATTTCACTGTAAGGTCTACTACACCTGTTGTATTCGGCATTTCACTGTAAGGTCTACTACACCTGTTGTATTCGGCATTTCACTGTAAGGTCTACTACACCTGTTGTATTCAGCATTTCACTGTAAGGTCTACTACACCTGTTGTATTCAGCATTTCACTGTAAGGTCTACTACACCTGTTGTATTCAGCATTTCACTGTAAGGTCTACTACACCTGTTGTATTCAGCATTTCACTGTAAGGTCTACTACACCTGTTGTATTCAGCATTTCACTGTAAGGTCTACTACACCTGTTGTATTCAGCATTTCACTGTAAGGTCTACTACACCTGTTGTATTCAGCATTTCACTGTAAGGTCTACTACACCTGTTGTATTCAGCATTTCACTGTAAGGTCTACTACACCTGTTGTATTCAGCATTTCACTGTAAGGTCTACTACACCTGTTGTATTCAGCATTTCACTGTGAGGTCTACTACACCTGTTGTATTCAGCATTTCACTGTGAGGTCTACTACACCTGTTGTATTCAGCATTTCACTGTGAGGTCTACTACACCTGTTGTATTCAGCATTTCACTGTGAGGTCTACTACACCTGTTGTATTCAGCATTTCACTGTGAGGTCTACTACACCTGTTGTATTCAGCATTTCACTGTGAGGTCTACTACACCTGTTGTATTCAGCATTTCACTGTAAGGTCTACTACACCTGTTGTATTCAGCATTTCACTGTAAGGTCTACTACACCTGTTGTATTCAGCATTTCACTGTAAGGTCTACTACACCTGTTGTATTCAGCATTTCACTGTAAGGTCTACTACACCTGTTGTATTCAGTATTTCACTGTAAGGTCTACTACACCTGTTGTATTCAGCATTTCACTGTAAGGTCTACTACACCTGTTGTATTCAGCATTTCACTGTAAGGTCTACTACACCTGTTGTATTCAGCATTTCACTGTAAGGTCTACTACACCTGTTGTATTCAGCATTTCACTGTAAGGTCTACTACACCTGTTGTATTCAGCATTTCACTGTAAGGTCTACTACACCTGTTGTATTCAGCATTTCACTGTAAGGTCTACTACACCTGTTGTATTCAGCATTTCACTGTAAGGTCTACTACACCTGTTGTATTCAGCATTTCACTGTAAGGTCTACTACACCTGTTGTATTCAGCATTTCACTGTAAGGTCTACTACACCTGTTGTATTCAGCATTTCACTGTAAGGTCTACTACACCTGTTGTATTCAGCATTTCACTGTAAGGTCTACTACACCTGTTGTTGTCATGTATTGTCATGTTGTGTCTTTCTGTCCTTTCCTTTCACCCTGTCTCCCTCTGCTGGTCGTATTAGGTTACCTTTTCTCCCCCGCTTTCCCCCAGCTGTTCCTTGTCTCCTCCTAACTACCTCGTCACCCCTTTTCCCACCTGTTCCCTTTTTCCCTCTGATTAGTCCTCTATATCTCTCTCTGTTTTTGTTCCTGTCCTTGTCGGATTCTTGTTTGTGTGTCTCATGCCTGAACCAGACTATCATCGTGTTTACTGCAACCTTGTCCTGTCCTGTCGGAATCTACCTGTCCATCTGAGCCCACGTGTGTTTATCATTAAAGAAACTCTGTTTGTTAATTCGCTTTTGGGTCCTCATTCACGCACCTGACAGAAGAATCCGACCAAGAATGGACCCAGCGACTTCGGATCCTCTCCACTCAGCCGTCGAGATCCAGGGAGCGATGCTAGGCAGACACGAGCAGGAATTGTCTGCTGCTCGACATGCCGTTGAGACCCTGGCCACCCAAGTCTCCAACCTCACAGAACAGGTTCACCATCTCCGCCTCGATCCACCGGCCACTTCCAGGGCTTTCGAATCTCCGGAGCCCAGAATCAATAACCCGCCGTGTTACTCTGGGGAGCCCACTGAATGCCGCTCGTTCCTCACCCAGTGTGATATTGAGTTTTCTCTCCAGCCCAACACTTACGCCAGGAGCACTGCTCGTGTCGCCTACGTCATATCTCTCCTTACTGGACGGGCTCGTGAGTGGGGCACGGCAATCTGGGAGGCAAGGGCTGAGTGTACTAACCAGTATCAGGACTTTAAGGAGGAGATGATACGGGTTTTTGATCGATCTGTTTTTGGGGAGGAGGCTTCCAGGGCCCTGTCTTCCCTATGTCAAGGCAATCGATCTATAACAGACTACTCTATTGAGTTTCGCACTCTTGCTGCCTCCAGTGGCTGGAACGAGCCGGCTTTGCTCGCTCGTCTTCTGGAGGGTCTCCGCGCAGAGGTAAAGGATGAGATTCTCTCCCGGGAGGTTCCTTCCAGCGTGGATTCCTTGATTGAACTCGCTATTCGCATTGAGCGACGGGTTGATCTTCGTCACCGAGCTCGTGGAAAGGAGCTCGCGCTCTCCGTTGCCCCCCTCTCCGCATCACTACCATCTTCCTCTGCCGGCTCGGGAGCTGAGCCTATGCAGCTGGGAGGTATCCGCATCTCGACTAAGGAGAGGGAACGGAGAATCACCAACCGCCTCTGTCTCTATTGCGGTTCTGCTGGTCATTTTGTCACTTCATGTCCAGTATAAGCCAGAGCTCATCAGTAAGCGGAGGGCTACTGGTGAGCGCTACTACTCCTGTCTCTCCTTCAAGATCCTGCACTACCTTGTCGGTCCATCTACGCTGGACCGGTTCGTCAGCTTCCTGCAGTGCCTTAATAGACTCTGGGGCGGAGGGCTGTTTTATGGACGAGACCTGGGCTCGGGAACATGACATTCCTCTCAGACAGTTAAGGGAGTCCACGGCCTTGTTCGCCCTGGATGGTAGTCCTCTCCCCAGGATTCAGCGTGAGACGCTACCTTTAACCCTCACTGTTTCTGGTAATCATAGCGAAACCATTTCTTTTTTAATTTTTCGTTCACCTTTTACACCTGTTGTTTTGGGCCATCCCTGGCTAGTTTGTCATAATCCTTCCATTAATTGGTCTAGTAATTCTATCCTCTCCTGGAACGTCTCTTGTCATGTGAAATGTTTAATGTCTGCTATCCCTCCTGTTTCCTCTGTCTCTTCTTCACAGGAGGAGCCTGGTGATTTGACAGGGGTGCCGGAGGAATATCACGATCTGCGCACGGTGTTCAGTCGGTCCAGGGCCACCTCTCTTCCTCCACACCGGTCGTATGATTGTAGTATTGATCTCCTTCCGGGAACCACTCCCCCCCGGGGTAGACTATACTCTCTGTCGGCTCCCGAACGTAAGGCTCTCGAGGATTATTTGTCTGTAGCTCTTGACGCCGGTACCATAGTCCCCTCCTCCTCTCCCGCCGGAGCGGGGTTTTTTTTGTCAAGAAGAAGGACGGGTCTCTGCGCCCCTGCATAGATTATCGAGGGCTGAATGACATAACAGTGAAGAATCGTTATCCGCTTCCTCTTATGTCTTCAGCCTTCGAGATCCTGCAGGGAGCCAGGTTTTTCACTAAGTTGGACCTTCGTAACGCTTACCATCTCGTGCGCATCAGGGAGGGGGACGAGTGGAAGACGGCGTTTAACACTCCGTTAGGGCACTTTGAATACCGGGTTCTTCCTTTCGGCCTCGCTAACGCTCCAGCTGTCTTTCAGGCATTAGTCAATGATGTCCTGAGAGACATGCTGAACATCTTTGTTTTCGTTTACCTTGACGATATCCTGATTTTTTCACCGTCACTCCAGATTCATGTTCAGCACGTTCGACGTGTCCTCCAGCGCCTTTTAGAGAATTGTCTTTTTGTGAAGGCTGAGAAGTGCACTTTTCATGCCTCCTCCGTCACATTTCTCGGTTCTGTTATTTCCGCTGATGGCATTAAGATGGATCCCGCTAAGGTCCAAGCTGTCATTGATTGGCCCGCCCCTAAGTCACGCATCGAGCTGCAGCGCTTTCTCGGCTTCGCGAACTTCTATCGTCGTATCATCCGTAATTTCGGTCAGGTGGCAGCTTCTCTCACAGCCCTTACTTCTGTCAAGACGTGCTTTAAGTGGTCCGTTTCCGCCCAGGGAGCTTTTGATCTCCTCAAGAATCGTTTTACATCCGCTCCTATCCTTGTTACACCTGACGTCTCTAGACAGTTCGTTGTCGAGGTTGACGCGTCAGAGGTGGGCGTGGGAGCCATTCTTTCTCAGCGCTCCCTCTCTGACGACAAGGTCCACCCATGCGCGTATTTTTCTCATCGCCTGTCGCCGTCGGAACGTAACTATGATGTGGGAAACCGCGAACTGCTCGCCATCCGGTTAGCCCTAGGCGAATGGCGACAGTGGTTGGAGGGGGCGACCGTTCCTTTTGTCGTTTGGACTGACCATAGGAACCTTGAGTACATCCGTTCTGCCAAACGACTTAATGCGCGTCAGGCGCGTTGGGCGCTGTTTTTCGCTCGTTTCGAGTTCGTGATTTCTTATCGTCCGGGCTCTAAGAACACCAAGCCTGATGCTTTATCTCGTCTCTTCAGTTCTTCAGTAGCCTCCACTGACCCCGAGGGGATTCTCCCTGAGGGGCGTGTTGTCGGGTTGACTGTCTGGGGAATTGAGAGGCAGGTAAAGCAAGCGCTCACTCACACTCCGTCGCCGCGCGCTTGTCCTAGGAACCTTCTTTTCGTTCCCGTTCCTACTCGTCTGGCCGTTCTTCAGTGGGCTCACTCTGCCAAGTTAGCCGGCCACCCTGGCGTTCGGGGTACGCTTGCTTCCATTCGCCAGCGTTTTTGGTGGCCCACCCGGGAGCATGACACGCGTCGTTTCGTGGCTGCTTGTTCGGTCTGCGCGCAGACTAAGTCCGGTAACTCTCCTCCTGCCGGCCGTCTCAGGCCGCTTCCCATTCCCTCTCGACCGTGGTCTCACATCGCCTTAGATTTTGTCACCGGACTGCCTTCGTCAGCGGGGAAGACTGTTATTCTTACGGTTCTCGATAGGTTCTCTAAGGCGGCTCATTTCATTCCCCTTGCTAAGCTTCCTTCTGCTAAAGAGACGGCACAAATCATCATCGAGAATGTTTTCAGAATTCATGGCCTTCCGTCAGACGTCGTTTCGGACAGAGGTCCGCAATTCACGTCTCAATTTTGGAGGGAGTTTTGCCGTTTGATTGGGGCCTCCGTCAGTCTCTCTTCCGGCTTTCACCCCCAGTCTAACGGTCAAGCAGAACGGGCCAATCAGACTATTGGTCGCATCTTACGCAGTCTTTCTTTTCGCAACCCTGCGTCTTGGTCAGAACAGCTCCCCTGGGCAGAATACGCCCACAACTCGCTTCCTTCGTCTGCGACCGGGCTATCTCCTTTTCAGAGTAGCCTCGGGTACCAGCCTCCGCTGTTCTCATCTCAGTTCGCCGAGTCCAGCGTCCCCTCCGCTCAGGCTTTTGTCCAACGTTGCGAGCGCACCTGGAAGAGGGTCAGGTCGGCACTTTGCCGTTATAGGACGCAGACTGTGAGGGCTGCTAATAAGCGTAGAACTAAGAGTCCTAGATATTGTCGCGGTCAGAGAGTTTGGCTCTCCACTCAGAACCTTCCCCTTAAGACGGCTTCTCGCAAGTTGACCCCGCGGTTCATTGGTCCGTTCCGTATTTCTCGGGTCATTAATCCTGTCGCAGTTCGACTTCTTCTTCCGCGATACCTTCGTCGCGTCCACCCGGTCTTCCATGTCTCCTGTATCAAGCCCGTTCTTCGCGCCCCCGCTCGTCTTCCCCCCCCCCCCCCCATCCTTGTCGAGGGCGCACCCATCTACAGGGTCCGCAGGATTTTGGACATGCGTCCTCGGGGCCGTGGTCACCAGTACCTCGTAGATTGGGAGGGGTACGGTCCTGAGGAGAGGAGTTGGGTTCCCTCTCGGGACGTGCTGGACCGTGCGCTGATCGAGGATTTCCTCCGTTGCCGCCAGGTTTCCTCCTCGAGTGCGCCAGGAGGCGCTCGGTGAGTGGGGGGGTACTGTCATGTATTGTCATGTTGTGTCTTTCTGTCCTTTCCTTTCACCCTGTCTCCCTCTGCTGGTCGTATTAGGTTACCTTTTCTCCCCCGCTTTCCCCCAGCTGTTCCTTGTCTCCTCCTAACTACCTCGTCACCCCTTTTCCCACCTGTTCCCTTTTTCCCTCTGATTAGTCCTCTATATCTCTCTCTGTTTTTGTTCCTGTCCTTGTCGGATTCTTGTTTGTGTGTCTCATGCCTGAACCAGACTATCATCGTGTTTACTGCAACCTTGTCCTGTCCTGTCGGAATCTACCTGTCCATCTGAGCCCACGTGTGTTTATCATTAAAGAAACTCTGTTTGTTAATTCGCTTTTGGGTCCTCATTCACGCACCTGACAGTTGTATTCAGCATTTCACTGTAAGGTCTACTACACCTGTTGTATTCAGCATTTCACTGTAAGGTCTACTACACCTGTTGTATTCAGCATTTCACTGTAAGGTCTACTACACCTGTTGTATTCAGCATTTCACTGTAAGGTCTACTACACCTGTTGTATTCAGCATTTCACTGTAAGGTCTACTACACCTGTTGTATTCAGCATTTCACTGTAAGGTCTACTACACCTGTTGTATTCAGCATTTCACTGTAAGGTCTACTACACCTGTTGTATTCAGCATTTCACTGTAAGGTCTACTACACCTGTTGTATTCAGCATTTCACTGTAAGGTCTACTACACCTGTTGTATTCAGCATTTCACTGTAAGGTCTACTACACCTGTTGTATTCAGCATTTCACTGTAAGGTCTACTACACCTGTTGTATTCAGCATTTCACTGTAAGGTCTACTACACCTGTTGTATTCAGCATTTCACTGTAAGGTCTACTACACCTGTTGTATTCAGCATTTCACTGTAAGGTCTACTACACCTGTTGTATTCAGCATTTCACTGTGAGGTCTACTACACCTGTTGTATTCAGCATTTCACTGTGAGGTCTACTACACCTGTTGTATTCAGCATTTCACTGTGAGGTCTACTACACCTGTTGTATTCAGCATTTCACTGTGAGGTCTACTACACCTGTTGTATTCAGCATTTCACTGTGAGGTCTACTACACCTGTTGTATTCAGCATTTCACTGTGAGGTCTACTACACCTGTTGTATTCAGCATTTCACTGTGAGGTCTACTACACCTGTTGTATTCAGCATTTCACTGTGAGGTCTACTACACCTGTTGTATTCAGCATTTCACTGTAAGGTCTACTACACCTGTTGTATTCAGCATTTCACTGTAAGGTCTACTACACCTGTTGTATTCAGCATTTCACTGTAAGGTCTACTACACCTGTTGTATTCAGCATTTCACTGTAAGGTCTACTACACCTGTTGTATTCAGCATTTCACTGTAAGGTCTACTACACCTGTTGTATTCAGCATTTCACTGTAAGGTCTACTACACCTGTTGTATTCAGCATTTCACTGTAAGGTCTACTACACCTGTTGTATTCAGCATTTCACTGTAAGGTCTACTACACCTGTTGTATTCAGCATTTCACTGTAAGGTCTACTACACCTGTTGTATTCAGCATTTCACTGTAAGGTCTACTACACCTGTTGTATTCAGCATTTCACTGTAAGGTCTACTACACCTGTTGTATTCAGCATTTCACTGTAAGGTCTACTACACCTGTTGTATTCAGCATTTCACTGTAAGGTCTACTACACCTGTTGTATTCAGCATTTCACTGTAAGGTCTACTACACCTGTTGTATTCAGCATTTCACTGTAAGGTCTACTACACCTGTTGTATTCAGCATTTCACTGTAAGGTCTACTACACCTGTTGTATTCAGCATTTCACTGTAAGGTCTACTACACCTGTTGTATTCAGCATTTCACTGTAAGGTCTACTACACCTGTTGTATTCAGCATTTCACTGTAAGGTCTACTACACCTGTTGTATTCAGCATTTCACTGTAAGGTCTACTACACCTGTTGTATTCAGCATTTCACTGTAAGGTCTACTACACCTGTTGTATTCAGCATTTCACTGTAAGGTCTACTACACCTGTTGTATTCAGCATTTCACTGTAAGGTCTACTACACCTGTTGTATTCAGCATTTCACTGTAAGGTCTACTACACCTGTTGTATTCAGCATTTCACTGTAAGGTCTACTACACCTGTTGTATTCAGCATTTCACTGTAAGGTCTACTACACCTGTTGTATTCAGCATTTCACTGTAAGGTCTACTACACCTGTTGTATTCAGCATTTCACTGTAAGGTCTACTACACCTGTTGTATTCAGCATTTCACTGTAAGGTCTACTACACCTGTTGTATTCAGCATTTCACTGTAAGGTCTACTACACCTGTTGTATTCAGCATTTCACTGTAAGGTCTACTACACCTGTTGTATTCAGCATTTCACTGTAAGGTCTACTACACCTGTTGTATTCAGCATTTCACTGTAAGGTCTACTACACCTGTTGTATTCAGCATTTCACTGTAAGGTCTACTACACCTGTTGTATTCAGCATTTCACTGTAAGGTCTACTACACCTGTTGTATTCAGCATTTCACTGTAAGGTCTACTACACCTGTTGTATTCAGCATTTCACTGTAAGGTCTACTACACCTGTTGTATTCAGCATTTCACTGTGAGGTCTACTACACCTGTTGTATTCAGCATTTCACTGTGAGGTCTACTACACCTGTTGTATTCAGCATTTCACTGTGAGGTCTACTACACCTGTTGTATTCAGCATTTCACTGTGAGGTCTACTACACCTGTTGTATTCAGCATTTCACTGTGAGGTCTACTACACCTGTTGTATTCAGCATTTCACTGTGAGGTCTACTACACCTGTTGTATTCAGCATTTCACTGTGAGGTCTACTACACCTGTTGTATTCAGCATTTCACTGTGAGGTCTACTACACCTGTTGTATTCAGCATTTCACTGTAAGGTCTACTACACCTGTTGTATTCAGCATTTCACTGTAAGGTCTACTACACCTGTTGTATTCAGCATTTCACTGTAAGGTCTACTACACCTGTTGTATTCAGCATTTCACTGTAAGGTCTACTACACCTGTTGTATTCAGCATTTCACTGTAAGGTCTACTACACCTGTTGTATTCAGCATTTCACTGTAAGGTCTACTACACCTGTTGTATTCAGCATTTCACTGTAAGGTCTACTACACCTGTTGTATTCAGCATTTCACTGTAAGGTCTACTACACCTGTTGTATTCAGCATTTCACTGTAAGGTCTACTACACCTGTTGTATTCAGCATTTCACTGTAAGGTCTACTACACCTGTTGTATTCAGCATTTCACTGTAAGGTCTACTACACCTGTTGTATTCAGCATTTCACTGTAAGGTCTACTACACCTGTTGTATTCAGCATTTCACTGTAAGGTCTACTACACCTGTTGTATTCAGCATTTCACTGTAAGGTCTACTACACCTGTTGTATTCAGCATTTCACTGTAAGGTCTACTACACCTGTTGTATTCAGCATTTCACTGTAAGGTCTACTACACCTGTTGTATTCAGCATTTCACTGTAAGGTCTTCTACACCTGTTGTATTCAGCATTTCACTGTAAGGTCTACTACACCTGTTGTATTCAGCATTTCACTGTAAGGTCTACTACACCTGTTGTATTCAGCATTTCACTGTAAGGTCTACTACACCTGTTGTATTCGGCGCATGTGACAAATATATTTAGATTTGAACGCAGTGTTCAGGTTGTGGATGCTCTAATACTTGCCACTGGGGGTCAGTATATCACCATAAAGTCACAAATAAACAGCCCCAGGCTGGTCTAATGTGGTCTTAGGTTGGTTTTAATGAAACATGGTTGATGGGTCTTCTATCTTTATCTGAGGCTAAACCCCATAGGTATATGAAGAACATTTGATTTATATTGAACATTTTAACTTGTATACAGGTAGACCAGAGAAGCCACATCCCTTTTGATTGGCAGGTGAGTGGCAACCCTGATTAGAAGCACCTGCTGCTCATCGGTTGCTCACCTGTTTTCCCTATAAATGCTGTTTTGAATGGAAAAGGTGTCTACACCCTGAAGAAGGCTGCAAAGCAGAAACGTCTGTGTATGTGAACACTGATGCAGTGACAATAATAATAACAACAACAACAATATTAATAATAATACAAATATTTTTTTTAAAAATGAGCTTTAACCGAGATATATTTTTGAATGCGGACCCATTACCCATTTTTGCTTATCTGATTTCACGGGTTTTCACGAACAAACCAAACTTCTGGGAGAGCCTGACGGTCCCCTTTTGATTGGCCACGACACCACACAATTTTCAGCTTGAATCCATCCAAGTTTTCAATAGATATTTCTTTCTCCAAATTGTCGTTCAGCTTGGATAGGCTGAAACGCCTAATGTATGAGCGTAATAAATACTGGTAATAACCAGTATATTGACAAGCATATCCTCGTCTATCATTTGAACATGCTTCTAATAAACTCATAATGTTCTGAAACCTATTAGCTGTTTATCTGTTCCACTGAGGATATGACACATTTTCGAAGCAAAATTGTCTTTTATTAAAAGGTAAAGGCCAACCCGGTTTAAAACCATTTAAAACAGCCGCATTTATTAAAGGCTGGAATCAATCCGTATCGCGGAAAAATCGCAGATAATCTGCGTTGAAATGTAAAGGCAATTTACGATTGAGCCGATATAACAGCGTTTACAGTTAATGCCGTCTCCGCTCATTCCTTTTACATTTCAACCCAGCTATAACGCGGATCTCCGCGATCTCGACGATACAGATTGAATCCTGCCCCAAACAGCAGAAATACGTAGGCTACAATCACTCCTGCAGTGCAGAAGTCTGTCATTAAACTTCCTGCAAGGAAGCAAAAGTGAACCTAATTTGGTGCCATTCCAAATACCCCCCACCAAGCCACCCAATTAGACTTGTTTTTCTCTCTCACTCTACCGCACCTGCTGTCTCTAACTCTTAATGATCGGCTATGAAAAGACAACTGACATTTATTCCTGAGGTGCTGACCTGTTGCACCTTCTACAACCACTGTGATTATTATTATCTGACCCTGCTGGTCATCTATGAACGTTTGAACATCTTGGCCATGTACTGACCACCGCACACTTGCTCTTGATAGTATCACTGATATTTAATACGCTTACGTATCAGCCTCACGGCCTTCGTCAGAGCTTTTGTGAATTTTAAAAAATTAGGGTTAAAAATTCACAAAAGCTCTGACGTAGGCCGTGTGGCCGATACATAAGTTTATTAAATATCAGTGATACTATCAAGAGCAGTGTGCGGTTTCCTTTTCCCTTCATCTTGTTCAATTATTGCCATGCACCAGCCAATAAGATTGCTCAGATGTGCGAGTGCCTTCTGAATTTAGTACAGCACTTTGTGACATCGGCTGATGTAAAAAGGTCTTTATAAATACATTTAATTGAATATCTGAAAGGTTGCTGGATCGAATCCCCGAGCTGACAAGGTCATTTCCCCCCAGTAATAGCAATATTACACGTCAATACAGGGACATTCCTGTGAATACAATGAAACAATAAAAAATAGAACCCCCCGCCCCCCAAAAAAAGAGAGAAAAGAATTCAGGACATAATTTATGTCCATGACCCCATGTACATTTGTGAATATAGTATTTGGCCAAGATAATAATGATGTTAATAAAATAGTTATGATCGGAATTACAAGGATAAGCATAATGCCATTTAACATCATGAAAGGTAAACATAGGAAGTTCTGGAGATTTTATACACGACCATTCATGCATTTCAATCCTTAGTTCACTAGGATGGCGGCACGAAAAAAATAAATGCTCTATAGATTCTAAATCAGAGGAACATAAAACAAGGCATTTTGTCAAAATGGAATCTTTTGGGCAAGAAATCATTAACGGGATAAATGGAAGAACGTATTTTAAAATGAGTTTCTTTAACTTTTGGGATAACCGGACAATTAAGGTAAAAGATAGTCGCTTTTGACCATAGCATGAGGGTTGGTCACTTCCATAGCAATATATTGAATTATAATCACCAAAAATGACTTCATTAACTGCCAATCATATCCACTTATTGTTGCATTTTTTTTATCCAAAAGATTCAAGTCATTATTTGTAGACTTGGAAAACAGGGAACAACCTCAAATAACAAAGTGTTCATAATAAGTCCAAGTAAAGAACGTGGAATTGCTTTGCAAACCTTCATATATTCTCTCTGAGCAATATTAACCTGAAATTGCCCAATTAACTGATCAAACGGCAAAAACTCCTAATTAGACTACAATCACGCCATTTAAAAGGTGAAAGGGGCGTGTTTTCACTCAAACGGATAACCAATAATCAAGACCGGACAATAATATAGTCGGCATCCTCGGGCCTTTAAATAGCCTACCGCTCACAAAATGTCAGTGATCGCATCGGAAGTTAGAGGTAACATCCATTTTCTATTTCTTCAATCTGGACATATTGCAGGACGTCATGACGAACGTTCCGACGCCAACTGGTTTGGAGAGCGCGGTGGCACAGAGAGCAACTCTTCCCCGTCGCCATTCAAGCGTTTGTCGGAACTTATTTGGACCCGTCGACCATGATGCGCTGAACCGCGAGTTGAAGGCGAAGCTGAAGGAAATATCTGAACGAGACCAGCGTCGATGGAATTTCCACTTCGAGACAGACGCACCAATTCCCGGGATTTATGAATGGGAAGGAATGTCAGCGGAGTCGATGCCAGCCTTCTACCAGGTGTCGGAAGTTGGAGCACGCAGGTAAGCCAAGCCCTAGCCTTTTTCTGACCAATCAGTCTTCACTGAGCTCAGTGGCGACTATGTAAATCTTGGTGGTGCGAACTCCATATTTTCTTTCGCATACAAGCAAAGCCACAATACATTAATTGCACTAACCACGACAAGCGTTCCCACAAACTGTTAGGGCCTACATATAGTTATCCCAGTAGAGTTCTTTCCAGCACAATGGAGCGAATGAAGTCTCTTACAACATTAGATGCCATTTCTCGAACGGGTTATAGGCTGCATGTGCACCACCAAGTCAGAACAGGTGAAAATAGACCAAATTATTAGGTTGAGGCATATGTGCTACTATCAGTTTGATACACAACATACACTTAGTATTTATCTACAGTATACATATCTCCCTGGTATATTACATCATTGATGCAGCACCATACAACATGTTTTTGAATCACCTTGTGATCTGATCACGTAAACAGGAAGATTCCGTGGTGGTCCTTTGTTGCCATTTTGTTAGTCTGGCATTCTCTAGCTTTATGGTAAACGCACAACCACTCCGTTGAATAGCAGGCTAGTTGTTGCTTTGCAGGTAGCCACTGATTCCTTCCAAACGACTAATTGTTGAATTTTGTTATTTCCAACTTGTGTGATCTTTTATAGCCGATGAGCACCAATATGTTAAGTTTAATTCATCTTCATATGACAAGGATTAAAATGCATTGGTTTGATTTAATGATGCCCACTAGCTAAAATGTTGACCTGTTCAGTCCAAAGCTACTGTACATTTAATTTGACTTCATTTTCTGTGGCCAATGACTGAGCTTCTTTTTTTTTTAGAAGGCCACTTAGAATTATATTACATGGCAGGACCCAAACAGCTGAAATGTGTCTATCCTAAATATTTAATCTGGACTATGTACTGTCCCCATGAGTGACAGAACACTGAGCCAATCATGTCACAATGTTCCTATTTGCTGCTTGCTTGCCGCACCACCACATAAGGCACTGAGAGGCTGAAAGGCATGCATTTTGGAGCTGCCTTACTCAAGAAAACAAACCTTGTTCGTATGGTCTTTAACTCAATATTTTTGGTACGTTTGCAAACTGACACTAATTAATGCCAAAATAAAATGCAAGCCCCAATTATTTTCTGCTAGAAATGTAAAGAATTTAGGTTGTGGATGCTATACTGACCCCCAGTGGCAACTATATCACCATAAAGTCAGATATAAACAGCTTAAGGGTGGTCTCATGTTGGCTTTGCTGGAACATGCTTGAAGGGTCTTCTCTTAATTTAGGCTAAACCCACGTTTTAAAGAAGTGTTTTATTAATATGAGGCCACCACACAACCTGCTTGTCTACAGGTAGACCAGAAGCAACATCCTTTTTAATTGGCAGATGAGGGGCAACCCTGATTAGAAGCACCTGCTGCTCACCTGTTCCCTATGCTGGTTTGAATGAAAATGATGAATATCCACACTGAAGGCTAAAGCAGAAACGTCTGTGTACGCTTCCCTGACGCAGCGACAATACGAAATTAAGTGAACGTTAAGCAACTACTTTATGAATGCGGACCATCACATTTGATCTTATCTAAAATTACGGGTTTTACGCACCAACTTAACTAATAGGCGAGTCCGATGTTCCTCTTTTGAAAGGCCACGACTTTTTCCCCCTTTAAATAACGGCATATGTTCTGAAACCTATTAGCTGTACCTGTTCCACTGAGGGTCAGGCACATTTTCAAAGTAAAGTTTTTGTTTAGAAAGGTGTAGGTCTACACGGTATAAAGCCTATTAAAATATACACCTGTTTAAGGCTAGATTCAATTTGTATCGCGGAAATATTGTGGCAGATCGGCCTTAAAATGAAAAGGTAATTTCCGATTGAGCCGACATATCCAGGGTTTACGGTGAACGCAGTCTCCGCTCATTGCCTTTTCAACTCTGACGATGCCTAAACATTTGATTTGGATGTGTGGTATGAAAAATGACGACGTAATATATTCTGAAATGGGAGGTTTGAATTTATCAAGCCTAAAAAGCCTTATTGGAATGATGAGTTAATGGATCTAGGGTCAGTAATGCGCAAGGCTGAGTAACTATTGTTAGTGTAAAAATGGGAATACAAGAGAACAGTGTATGAAGAATTTAAAAAACAGCGTTTTAAGACTGGCTATTTTTATTATTTTGATGGCGAACTGAACAAGAACTGCAGAACATGTTGTGTAGTCAATTGGTGTATAAAATGGCGACTCAAGATGAACCAAACACACAGATGTATTTTCAGAAAACCAGCTACTAAAGTGTTTCTGTTTTGTTTTGGTGAAGACGTTCTTGAGTTAACTAGCATTTATATATAAAAAAAGAAACCATACCTTTCTATACGCAACATCTGCCCTGGCCGACTCGGCCAGTAAACACTCAAAGATATTGGTTATGCTACGTATTCCAAACTGTATCAGACATGCGTGTGTTCTGGACTATTCGGCAGGAGTGTTGGGTGCTAAGAGGTATTTTAAAAACCAACATGTTCATAACCGAGTAGTACGTTACTTTTAGGTCCACGTTTGCACCTATACTTGGAATAACTGGGGACATGGGCTGGGAACCAGGTGAGATGGCTGGCGTCTATGGTGACATTTTGGAATAGACTGTTGGATTTGCCAGAATAGTTAGCAGTTTCAGTGGTATCTATCCTGGGCAACTGAAATGTCTTGACTGAACTTCTGCACGAATCTAATTTAAGGGAGACATGGATATTATTAAACAACTGATGCAATATGACGATGATGGGTGGAAGAGATTAATCATGATCCTGTTTGAGTTAAGGGTGAATTCGTAAGATTATGTAGGACCTTTCTAAAAGCCAGGATATTGCCTCTGCGTAGTGAAACACTTCGGTATTGTGGTGAAGAGGAAAGACTATGTAACTATTGTGACCTTGAAGAAATGCCGGATAAAATTAGGGTAATTCTCTATTGGCCTTTTCTACCATGATATAAACTTGCTCTTATTCCAGAAACCACACCAGATATGCACTATGTGGCTGAGTGAGGAGGAATTATTATTTTTTATTTTTTTGTCCCTTGTATTTCCGTTTGAGGAATATTTAGATAAAGCCTAGAATAAAAGGGCTACCTGTAATTAAATTGTACAAATATGTTTTCTGTGTGTATAGGCTTGTCTGTCATGAGTACTTTGTGCCAGACTGCATCCTAGTGACTAATGTTTGTTTTTCTGTGTTTACTGCTCCAGGGTTGTAATTGTTTGTATAACCTTATTTACTATGTAGTATTTTTCACTGATGCGCAATGCAGACAACTACGGAATAATTTATTTACCATTGTGAATTATTCATGTTTGTCAATTAATCCCATAAGGGGTGGGTTGACGATATGACAAATACATTTTAATTCCATTTAACGCCGATATTCCGCGATTTCAACGATAGATTGAATCCAGGCCTAAACAGAAGAAATACGTAGGCTACAATCCATCCTGCAGTGCAGAAAGGTTAAATAATTAAACCCCCTGCAAGGATGCAAAAGTGAACTTCATTTGGCGCAATTTCAGGTTGTGACATCAGACTATAGCGCCGAGGTTGTCACTGATCATGTGCGTGGTTGTTGCCTCAACCAAACCCCTCTGACTTCACTTTGTTCCAAAGAAGTTAACCAAGAGAATTGGTCCAATACGAGGAAATGTAACTATAACCCAACACGATGTCTTCGGTGTAAGAGGTCGAGGACAACATCTTATGAACGTGCAGTCAACGCCACTCAAATTATAGGTAGGTCTGTACAGTGGCGATTTTAGCGTCCGCATTTTGGTTGGGGCAAACATAATATATTTTTTTAGATGCAACACAACACATTTCACTAACTGTGACAAACTGTTAGGGCCAACATACAGCTGTCCCAACAGCTTACCACTGCTACACCTTTCTATCAGTGGAGTCTTGTCTGGCAGCGAAATGGTTCATTCGGCCTAATTTTCCAGTTAGGCAAATCAGATTTTTTTTTTTTACAATTTTTTGTCTTTTCCACTGACAATTTGAAATGTGGTGGCAGGTAGGCTAGTGGTTCGAGCGTTGGACTAGTAACTGAAAGATTGCAAGATTGAATCCCTGAGCTGACAAGGTAAACCTGTTCTGCCCCTTTAACAAGGCAGTTAAACCCACTGTTCCTAGGCCGTCATTGAAAATAAGAATTCTTAAATGACTTGCCTAGTTAATGTGGGCCTTTTTGTTTGGTTCTGACGGTGTACAGGAAACAGGCTAAAGGGGGCATATAAACAGACAATGAAAGCTCTTAAAATAATCTGACAGTTCCATAAAATAGGCTAATATGGGAGGAGGGGAGGGACCAAATTGTTAGGGTAGTCACATGGGCTACTAACGGCTTGCTACAGTATACCTCCCTGGCATATTACATAATTTATGCAGCATACAATACATTTTTGGACAGGAAGATGGCACAGCTTTCTTTGTGGGCAAATTGTCATGTGACTGTTAGTTCTGCATGCTCTGGATTTATGGTGCTTTCTAGATCACTGGGGGTTTGAAACGAGGTTGAATCGTCAGCACTCTAGACTTGGAACTCGGAGTTACATTTTGAAAGCTCATCCATTTCCAAGTCTGCACTTAATTTTATTTTTTATCCTCAGTTCCCAATTGTCTTGAATGTGGCAGAATATATTTAACATTTTCTGGCCCATGGACTTGGACCCCACACCCTCCACCAACTAGCTGGCAGCGGAGGTCAACATTTTTAGGGATTGTTTTGCAACTCCGTCTCTGACTCCTTCCAAACCACTCATTGTTGAAATTGCAATTTCCAACTTGTGTAATGGCCGATGCCCTTGAGGCTTCTTGGATTGGAATGTCTAATGTAACTATGGCAGCACCCGAGGGGGCTTGAACTTTCTAGCTCTCCCTGTAGTTTCTTTTTCTTAACAAGACTGGTGAGGCTCCGCTGCCCTAAATGACTTGTCACTAACTAACTCTTTAATGAGAAACTTGTTTTAATGACTTGTCGACTACATAATGTTGATCTTGTATTATTGACTAGTATGAATTGAAGGCTAAACGTTCTGCACTTCTTCCCTGCAGATTTGTTCCCGAGGAGAAGATCGATGTCTGAGATGACTAGCCCCCAGCACAATACTTCTCTCAATTCCCCTTGAAGAAACGAGGGAACCTTTCGATTAACCACGCTGACAAATGCTACCATCTGCCGCTTCTGCAGTTCTGCAGTTCATATTTTCTATCTCGGGCCAAAAAAAGATGGAGTAACCCTCCCAAATAAGCAACATGTGTTTATCTATTTAAAAAAAGAATAATTCAATTAACTTGTGTTAATTTATTACGTGTCTGATTGTTTGAAATGGCATCTGTGAAAGACAAACAATTTTGACTTTCTGCTGACTTTATTGCATTAGTGAGCCCTCAAATGATACTTAAGCTTAATTTGCTACATAGGTTATCTGCCTTTTTGCAATTGTTTTCCATTGGACAAAAGATGTAACCCACAAATATGTTGGCTTAGGTTTTTTTGCCAAAGTAACAATGTTTTTAAATTATTTTATTTGATTTCAACTAATTTATGTTTTAATTCAATTAAGTTTTCGATTGTTTAAATGGTAGCTGGGGAAACTATTAAAACAATGTAGTTTACATTTTGACTTTCTGCTCATTTTATTGTATTAGTGAGCCCTCAAATGGCTAACGAGATGAGAAACGAGAATTTACTGCTCATTATTCCGCACGAAGATGCAGATGCTATTACCCTCGCTGTCGATATGCAAATCAACTCATCCATTCTACAGCATGTAAGCATATTTCCGATATGAGACCAATGTGGGGGGTTTCCGATTGACTAGCCCTTAACAGGGATTTGGGGAAGATTATCTGATTTGTGCCTTAACACCTAAGACGGCTGTATAGTAGTAATACACCAAACAATGTAACAAGTAATCAATACTTTTACACAAATGATTGGCGTTTCTTTTCAAATTCTGTATTAACTCCAAGTGCTTTCGCTTTTCAATATCGGGCTATGAAGATGACCAACCGTTAAGTCAAATAGTGTGCCCCTGCCATTATCTGTTATAAAGCAAATACGTCAGGTGTATAAAATAAACACGTTTAGAAGTGAAACATTGTATCTTAACCTACGTCTGCCTGTATAGAGTAACGTGTCAACTCTTAAATTGACCTATCAAATAGACTGATTTATGTATCAGATTTGGTCTGGTTCTAGTAGAAGTATAACCTATAGTTTTATTGAGAGTAATGAATAAGCGGGACTATGGAAATGTATTTAGTTAAGTCAATAGTGACTGCGATAGATCCATGAGCGATAAGCGCATATACATTACGCAGTAGGAGGCTGGGAGATTTGCAGGACAATTTAAGGTTCGCAAGTCTCAAGGATTGACCATACAGCAGGAAATTATTTAAATATAGATATCAAGTAAATAAATCTCTTTATACACCAAGTCTTTAGATGTTTAATGAACAAAACTAATCAACTAGTCTAGTACACACTAGTGGTATATTAATGGTTGACTATATTCATTTTCACAGCATTTCATTTTGGTTCCATATTTAATGGAGTTGTCAATATTATAGTCTGTACCTGCAGTAGTGTAGACTGAATTCTGCCCGGACTAGTGCACTTTCCTCCCGTAACAGATGGTCTACATAGTCGCCCCAAGGCATCCAACTTTACCATCAATGTTTCATTAAATCTGTCCCAAGGGCTTGTCATTGCCCACCCACTGATAGAATTCCCTCCATGATGTAACTTTGTTCCCTCTCCTTTGTCCAGTGTGTGATACAGTGACAGTTGATCTGCCTGTAGGGGAGACTATATGACACACCACACGTGGACAAGCAGGCTTTAATTGGCAATAGTTTGGTCTGCACTGTAACGGATGTTATTATAATGGAATCAAAAGACCATCTAGGTACTAATACTGTCTCGGCCCATCAGTTTGATCACTGAACTGTCTCTTAGGACCAATATGGATGGTGGTACGGAACAATTTCTAACATGGTGTAACAGTGTTCCCTTTCCCCTTGTCCTACTGGTGCCAGTGAAGTCATGTTCCCCACTCCTCCTGTTGCCCAGTGTCTCCTCGTCCAGCTGAGAGTAGCAACAGCAGGCCAACAGAGCACTGCCACAGCACAGAGACACATTATACATCGCACATCACATACAGTATTTACAGTCCAGTCATTAACAGTCCATGACAAACACAAACCACTCCTACCTTTGCTCCAGTGACCACTCCTGTACATCGTGGGCATCGTCTCTGCAGCGGTAGCGCCCCCTATAGACAGAGCACCCAAAGTGCACAACATGACTTTTACCCCACAGCCAGCTAAATCTAAGCCAGAATCATTCACCAGTCACACTGCTGTTGATGACAAGTGTGAGGCATCTCCAAGAGCTTAGACCTATATGCAAAGCATATATAGTTAGCCTTTTCATTTTTGCTCTACATGCAAAAAGCTTCCTGAGCTATGTCGTCATAGTGAACCACATGCTCTCTGTAGAATGGATGGGGGGTGGGCAGCGGCGGCTCTGAGCTCAAGTTGCCTCGCCCTACATTTGTTTAACAATTAGAAGGTAAATATACAAACATTGGGTGACAAATCACAAATGAACAAAGAGCAGTCGGATCACATGCTAGCTAGCTTGTTCATTTTTTATTTATTTAACAAATGAGTGCGTGCTAGCTAGAAAGCTAAACATGAATGTTTAACAACAATATAAAAACCTACATAAGTTCCCCAAGAAGCAATGTCAAACATGTTTCCTTGGTGATATTTTCATAAGATCTTTACTGCTTATGTATTCAAGAGAGCTGAATAAACCCACTGTCAGTACCCCTTTATCAATACACATTACTACCAACTATATCACACTGTCAGCACTCCTTTATCAATACACATTATTACCAACTATATCACACTGTCAGCACCCCTTAATTCACATTACTACCAACTATATCACACTGTCAGCACTCCTTTATCAATACACATTACTACCAACTATATCACACTGTCAGCACCCCCTTATCAATACACATTACTACCAACTATATCACACTGTCAGCACTCCTTTATCAATACACATTACTACCAACTATATCACACTGTCAGTACCCCTTTATCAATACACATTACTACCAACTATATCACACTGTCAGCACTCCTTTATCAATACACATTATTACCAACTATATCACACTGTCAGCACCCCTTAATTCACATTACTACCAACTATATCACACTGTCAGCACTCCTTTATCAATACACATTACTACCAACTATATCACACTGTCAGCACCCCCTTATCAATACACATTATTACCAACTATATCACACTGTCAGCACCCCTTTATCAATACACATTACTACCAACTATATCACACTGTCAGCACCCCCTTATCAATACACATTATTACCAACTATATCACACTGTCAGCACCCCCTTATCAATACACATTACTACCAACTATATCACACTGTCAGCACCCCCTTATCAATACACATTACTACCAACTATATTACTGTCAGCAGCACCCTTTATCAATACACATTACTACCAACTATATCACACTGTCAGTACTCCTTTATCAATACACATTATTACCAACTATATCACACTGTCAGCACCCCTTATCAATACACATTATTACCAACTATATCACACTGTCAGCACCCCCTTATCAATACACATTATTACCAACTATATCACACTGTCAGCACCCCCTTATCAATACACATTACTACCAACTATATTACTGTCAGCAGCACCCTTTATCAATACACATTACTACCAACTATATCACACTGTCAGCACTCCTTTATCAATACACATTATTACCAACTATATCACACTGTCAGCACCCCTTAATACACATTACTACCAACTATATCACACTGTCAGCACCCTTTATCAATACACATCACTACCAACTATATCACACTGTCAGCACACATTACTACCAACTATATCACACTGTCAGCACCCCTTAATACACATTACTACCAACTATATCACACTGTCAGCACACATTACTACCAACTATATCACACTGTCGGCACCCCGTAATACACATTACTACCAACTATATCACACTGTCAGCACACATTACTACCAACTATATCACACTGTCAGCACACATTACTACCAACTATATCACACTGTCAGCACCCCGTAATACACATTACTACCAACTATATCACACTGTCAGCACACATTACTACCAACTATATCACACTGTCAGCACACATTACTACCAACTATATCACACTGTCAGCACTCCTTTATCAATACACATTACTACCAACTATATCACACTGTCAGCACCCTTTATCAATACACATTACTACCAACTATATCACACTGTCAGCACACATTAGTACCAACTATATCACACTGTCAGCACTCCTTTATCAATACACATTACTACCAACTATATCACACTGTCAGCACCCCTTTATCAATACACATTACTACCAACTATATCACACTGTCAGCACCCCTTTATCAATACACATTACTACCAACTATATCACACTGTCAGCACTCCTTTATCAATACACATTATTACCAACTATATCACACTGTCAGCACCCCTTTATCAATACACATTACTACCAACTATATCACACTGTCAGCACCCCTTCATCAATACACATTATTACCAACTATATCACACTGTCAGCACCCCTTTATCAATACACATTACTACCAACTATATCACACTGTCAGCACCCCTTTATCAATACACATTACTACCAACTATATCACACTGTCAGCACCCCTTCATCAATACACATTACTACCAACTATATCACACTGTCAGCACCCCTTAATACACATTACTACCAACTATATCACACTGTCAGCACTCCTTTATCAATACACATTACTACCAACTATATCACACTGTCAGCACCCCCTTATCAATACACATTACTACCAACTATATCACACTGTCAGCACCCCTTTATCAATACACATTACTACCAACTATATCACACTGTCAGCACCCTTTATCAATACACATTACTACCAACTATATCACACTGTCAGCACCCCTTTATCAATACACATTACTACCAACTATATCACACTGTCAGCACCCTTTATCAATACACATTACTACCAACTATATCACACTGTCAGCACCCTTTATCAATACACATTACTACCAACTATATCACACTGTCAGCACCCCTTTATCAATACACATTATTACCAACTATATCACACTGTCAGCACTCCTTTATCAATACACATTACTACCAACTATTTCACACTGTCAGCACCCTTTATCAATACACATTACTACCAACTATATCACACTGTCAGCACCCCTTTATCAATACACATTATTACCAACTATATCACACTGTCAGCACCCCTTTATCAATACACATTACTACCAACTATATCACACTGTCAGCACCCCTTTATCAATACACATTATTACCAACTATATCACACTGTCAGCACCCCTTTATCAATACACATTATTACCAACTATATCACACTGTCAGCACACATTACTACCAACTATATCACACTGTCAGCACCCTTTATCAATACACATTACTACCAACTATATCACACTGTCAGCACCCCTTTATCAATACACATTACTACCAACTATAATCAAAGGCAAATGTAACTGCTGCACTATGTACCTTAATAGGACAGCTCTTATAAGGATGTGAATTAAATGAGACTGGATGTTATCAGAGGGAGTTAGATGGACAGGGAGAGGAGGAGAGGTTAACCTCATTGGCTGCGAAGTTGAATACCAGAAAAACTTTCTCCATGTAACTGAAAGGAGTAGTTGGCTTTTATTTTTCTTCTCAATCGATGGATGCCACTCAGCTCAGGGCTGAGGGTTGGCTGTCAGATGAGATTAGACTGCTGCATTTAACCTATATTCTTCCCTAGACTGAGCTGAGGGTTGGCTGTCAGATGAGATTAGACTGCTGGAAAAGAACCATAAAAGATTTGTCTCCTACTGGCAGCGATTAAGAATTTGCATCGGAGTCAACATTACTTGACGGTGCTCATTTGCATAGGATGCCTGGTAAAAGATGATCATCAGAAATGGGAAGAGATTCGAGGCCCATGCCTGCACAGCAAAAACAAGCAGCTTCAGCTTATTACTGTATTTGGCCACTCAGTAAAATGTATCTGGATCATGGCAGTCGTTTGGACAAGTTATGGGCAAAGATCCACATAACACATTTAGGTTTTTCACCCCTAAAGTATATTTCATCCTTTTTTTTGCCTCAGGGCAACACGGTGTCATAAGGGTACATTTGTTAAGGGGAAAATAGTAGAACAAAGGTGCTCTTTTCATAAGAAAATACAAGTTAGTCATAAACTAGTATTTCACTGCTTCTCAAAACTGCTTCTGGGGTCCATTCTTCCTGTCACTGTCCTTCGGCTCACTGTCCTCAGAGGGCATGTATGATCCTAACTGCTCTGTGAAGCTCCGCCCATAGAATGTCTCTGTCAGTGTCCTTCAGCTCACTGTCCTCAGAGGGCATGTATGGTGGGTGGGTGGGTGTGCTGCTATTGGTGGTGGGTGGTTGTGCTGCTAGCGGTGGGTGGGTGTGGTGGTGGTGGGTGTGCTGCTATTAGTGGTGGTTGTGCTGCTAGTGGAGGTGGTTGTGCTGCAAGCGGGGGTGGCGGTGGTTATGCTAGTAGGGGTGGTGGCGGTGGTTATGCTAGTGGTGGTGGCGGTTATGCTAGTAGCGGTGGTGGCGGTGGTTATTCTAGTGGTGGTGGTGGTTATGCTAGTAGCGGTGGTGGTGGTTATGCTAGTAGGGGTGGTGGCGGTGGTTATGCTAGTGGTAGTGGCGGTTATGCTAGTAGCGGTGGTGGCGGTGGTTTTTCTAGTGGTGGCGGTGGCGGTGGTTATGCTAGTGGTGGCGGTGGTTATGCTAGTAGGGGTGGTGGCGGTGGTTATGCTAGTGGTGGCGGTGGTTATGCTAGTAGGGTGGTGGTGGCAGTTATGCTAGTAGCGGTGGTGGCGGTGGTTATGCTAGTGGTGGTGGCGGTTATGCTAGTGGCGGTGGTTATGCTAGTAGCGGTGGTTATGCTAGTGGCGGTGGTTATGCTAGTGGCGGTGGTTATGCTAGTGGCGGTGGTTATGCTAGTGGCGGTGGTTATGCTAGTGGCGGTGGTTATGCTAGTGGTGGCGGTGGTTATGCTAGTGGTGGTGGCGGTTATGCTAGTGGCGGCGGTTATGCTAGTGGCGGCGGTTATGCTAGTGGCGGTGGTTATGCTAGTGGCGGTGGTTATGCTAGTGGCGGTGGTTATGCTAGTGGTGGTGGCGGTTATGCTAGTAGCGGTGGTTATGCTAGTGGTGGTGGTGGTTATGCTAGTGGCGGTGGTTATGCTAGTGGCGGTGGTTATGCTAGTGGCGGTGGTTATGCTAGTGGCGGTGGTTATGCTAGTGGCGGTGGTTATGCTAGTGGTGGTGGCGGTTATGCTAGTGGTGGCGGTGGTTATGCTAGTGGTGGCGGTGGTTATGCTAGTGGTGGCGGTGGTTATGCTAGTGGTGGCGGTGGTTATGCTAGTGGTGGCGGTGGTTATGCTAGTGGTGGCGGTGGTTATGCTAGTGGTGGCGGTGGTTATGCTAGTGGTGGCGGTGGTTATGCTAGTGGTGGCGGTGGTTATGCTAGTGGCGGTGGTGGTTATGCTAGTGGTGGTGGCGGTTATGCTAGTGGTGGCGGTGGTTATGCTAGTGGTGGCGGCGGTTATGCTAGTGGTGGCGGCGGTTATGCTAGTGGTGGCGGCGGTTATGCTAGTGGTGGCGGCGGTTATGCTAGTGGTGGCGGTGGTTATGCTAGTGGTGGCGGTGGTTATGCTAGTGGTGGCGGTGGTTATGCTAGTGGTGGCGGTGGTTATGCTAGTGGTGGCGGTGGTTATGCTAGTGGCGGTGGTTATGCTAGTGGTGGTGGTGGTTATGCTAGTGGTGGTGGTGGTTATGCTATTGGCGGTGGTTATGCTAGTGGCGGTGGTGGTTATGCTAGTGGCGGTGGTGGTTATTCTAGTGGTGGTGGTGGCGGTGGTTATGCTAGTGGTGGTGGCGGTTATGCTAGTAGCGGTGGTGGCGGTGGTTATTCTAGTGGTGGCGGTGGTTATGCTAGTGGTGGCGGTGGTTATGCTAGTGGCGGTGGTTATGCTAGTGGCGGTGGTTATGCTAGTGGCGGTGGTTATGCTAGTGGCGGTGGTTATGCTAGTGGTGGTGGATATGCTAGTGGTGGCGGTGGTTATGCTAGTGGTGGCGGTGGTTATTCTAGTGGTGGTGGTGGTTATGCTAGTGGCGGTGGTTATGCTAGTGGTGGCGGTGGTTATGCTAGTGGTGGCGGTGGTTATGCTAGTGGTGGCGGTGGTTATGCTAGTGGTGGCGGTGGTTATGCTAGTGGTGGCGGTGGTTATGCTAGTGGTGGCGGTGGTTATGCTAGTGGCGGTGGTTATGCTAGTGGTGGTGGTGGTTATGCTAGTGGTGGTGGCGGTTATGCTAGTGGTGGCGGTGGTTATGCTAGTGGTGGCGGCGGTTATGCTAGTGGTGGCGGCGGTTATGCTAGTGGTGGCGGCGGTTATGCTAGTGGTGGCGGCGGTTATGCTAGTGGTGGCGGCGGTTATGCTAGTGGTGGCGGCGGTTATGCTAGTGGTGGCGGTGGTTATGCTAGTGGTGGCGGTGGTTATGCTAGTGGTGGCGGTGGTTATGCTAGTGGTGGCGGTGGTTATGCTAGTGGCGGTGGTTATGCTAGTTGTGGTGGTGGTTATGCTAGTGGCGGTGGTTATGCTAGTGGCGGTGGTGGTTATTCTAGTGGTGGTGGTGGCGGTGGTTATGCTAGTGGTGGTGGCGGTTATGCTAGTAGCGGTGGTGGCGGTGGTTATTCTAGTGGTGGTGGTGGTGGTGGTTATTCTAGTGGTGGCGGTGGTTATGCTAGTGGTGGCGGTGGTTATGCTAGTGGCGGTGGTGGTTATGCTATTGGCGGTGGTTATGCTAGTGGCGGTGGTGGTTATGCTAGTGGCGGTGGTGGTTATTCTAGTGGTGGTGGTGGCGGTGGTTATGCTAGTGGTGGTGGCGGTTATGCTAGTAGCGGTGGTGGCGGTGGTTATTCAGATGGTGGTGGTGGTGGTGGTTATTCTAGTGGTGGCGGTGGTTATGCTAGTGGTGGCGGTGGTTATGCTAGTGGCGGTGGTTATGCTAGTGGCGGTGGTTATGCTAGTGGCGGTGGTTATGCTAGTGGCGGTGGTTATGCTAGTGGCGGTGGTTATGCTAGTGGCGGTGGTTATGCTAGTGGTGGTGGTTATGCTAGTGGTGGCGGTGGTTATGCTAGTGGTGGCGGTGGTTATTCTAGTGGTGGTGGTGGTTATGCTAGTGGCGGTGGTTATGCTAGTGGTGGCGGTGGTTATGCTAGTGGTGGCGGTGGTTATGCTAGTGGTGGCGGTGGTTATGCTAGTGGTGGCGGTGGTTATGCTAGTGGTGGCGGTGGTTATGCTAGTGGTGGCGGTGGTTATGCTAGTGGTGGCGGTGGTTATGCTAGTGGCGGTGGTTATGCTAGTGGTGGTGGTGGTTATGCTAGTGGTGGTGGCGGTTATGCTAGTGGTGGCGGCGGTTATGCTAGTGGTGGCGGCGGTTATGCTAGTGGTGGCGGCGGTTATGCTAGTGGTGGCGGCGGTTATGCTAGTGGTGGCGGCGGTTATGCTAGTGGTGGCGGTGGTTATGCTAGTGGTGGCGGTGGTTATGCTAGTGGTGGCGGTGGTTATGCTAGTGGTGGTGGTGGTTATGCTAGTTGTGGTGGTGGTTATGCTAGTGGCGGTGGTTATGCTAGTGGCGGTGGTGGTTATTCTAGTGGTGGTGGTGGCGGTGGTTATGCTAGTGGTGGTGGCGGTTATGCTAGTAGCGGTGGTGGCGGTGGTTATTCTAGTGGTGGTGGTGGTGGTGGTTATTCTAGTGGTGGCGGTGGTTATGCTAGTGGTGGCGGTGGTTATGCTAGTGGCGGTGGTTATGCTAGTGGCGGTGGTTATGCTAGTGGCGGTGGTTATGCTAGTGGCGGTGGTTATGCTAGTGGCGGTGGTGGTTATGCTAGTGGTGGCGGTGGTTATGCTAGTGGTGGCGGTGGTTATTCTAGTGGTGGCGGTGGTTATGCTAGTGGCGGTGGTTATGCTAGTGGCGGTGGTGGTTATGCTAGTGGTGGCGGTGGTTATACTAGTGGTGGCAGTGGTTATGCTAGTGGCGGCGGTGGTTATTCTAGTGGTGGTGGTGGCGGTGGTTATGCTAGTGGTGGTGGCGGTTATGCTAGTAGCGGTGGTGGCGGTGGTTATTCTAGTGGTGGCGGTGGTTATGCTGGTGGTGGCGGTGGTTATGCTGGTGGTGGCGGTGGTTATGCTGGTGGTGGCGGTGGTTATACTAGTGGTGGTGGCGGTTATGCTAGTAGCGGTGGTGGCGGTGGTTATGCTAGTGGTGGCGGTGGTTATGCTAGTGGTGGCAGTGGTTATGCTAGTGGTGGCGGTGGTTATGCTAGTGGTGGCAGTGGTTATGCTAGTGGCGGCGGTGGTTATTCTAGTGGTGGTGGTGGCGGTGGTTATGCTAGTGGTGGTGGCGGTTATGCTAGTAGCGGTGGTGGCGGTGGTTATTCTAGTGGTGGCGGTGGTTATGCTGGTGGTGGCGGTGGTTATGCTGGTGGTGGCGGTGGTTATGCTGGTGGTGGCGGTGGTTATGCTAGTGGTGGCAGTGGTTATGCTAGTGGTGGCGGTGGTTATGCTAGTGGCGGTGGTTATGCTAGTGGCGGTGGTTATGCTAGTGGCGGTGGTTATGCTAGTGGCGGTGGTTATGCTAGTGGCGGTGGTTATGCTAGTGGCGGTGGTTATGCTAGTGGCGGTGGTTATGCTAGTGGCGGTGGTTATGCTAGTAGCGGTGGTTATGCTGGTGGTGGCGGTGGTTATGCTAGTGGCGGTGGTTATGCTAGTGGCGGTGGTTATGCTAGTGGCGGTGGTTATGCTAGTAGCGGTGGTTATGCTAGTGGTGATGGTGGTTATGCTAGTGGTGGCGGTGGTTATGCTAGTAGCGGTGGTTATTCTAGTGGTGGTGGTGGTGGTTATGCTAGTGGCGGTGGTTATGCTAGTGGCGGCGGTGGTTATGCTAGTGGCGGCGGTGGTTATGCTAGTGGCGGCGGTGGTTATGCTAGTGGCGGTGGTTATGCTAGTGGCGGCGGTGGTTATGCTAGTAGCGGTGGTTATTCTAGTGGTGGTGGTGGCAGTGGTTATGCTAGTGGTGGTGGCGGTTATGCTAGTAGCGGTGGTGGCGGTGGTTATTCTAGTGGTGGTGGTGGTTATGCTAGTGGTGGCGGTGGTTATGCTAGTGGTGGCGGTGGTTATGCTAGTGGTGGCGGTGGTTATGCTGGTGGTGGCGGTGGTTATGCTGGTGGTGGCGGTGGTTATGCTAGTGGTGGCGGTGGTTATGCTGGTGGTGGCGGTGGTTATGCTGGTGGTGGCGGTGGTTATGCTGGTGGTGGCGGTGGTTATGCTGGTGGTGGCGGTGGTTATGCTGGTGGTGGCGGTGGTTATGCTGGTGGTGGCGGTGGTTATGCTAGTGGTGGCGGTGGTTATGCTAGTGGTGGCGGTGGTTATGCTAGTGGCGGTGGTTATGCTAGTGGCGGTGGTTATGCTAGTGGCGGTGGTTATGCTAGTAGCGGTGGTTATTCTAGTGGTGGTGGTGGCGGTGGTTATGCTAGTGGTGGTGGCGGTTATGCTAGTAGCGGTGGTTATGCTAGTGGTGGTGGTGGTTATGCTAGTGGCGGTGGTTATGCTAGTGGCGGTGGTTATGCTAGTGGCGGTGGTTATGCTAGTGGCGGTGGTTATGCTAGTGGCGGTGGTTATGCTAGTGGTGGTGGCGGTTATGCTAGTGGTGGCGGTGGTTATGCTAGTGGTGGCGGTGGTTATGCTAGTGGTGGCGGTGGTTATGCTAGTGGCGGTGGTTATGCTAGTGGCGGTGGTTATGCTAGTGGCGGTGGTTATGCTAGTGGTGGCGGTGGTTATGCTAGTGGCGGTGGTTATGCTAGTAGCGGTGGTGGCGGTGGTTATGCTGGTGGTGGCGGTGGTTATGCTAGTGGTGGCGGTGGTTATGCTGGTGGTGGTGGTGGTTATGCTGGTGGTGGCGGTGGTTATGCTGGTGGTGGTGGTGGCGGTGGTTATTCTAGTGGTGGCGGTGGTTATGCTGGTGGTGGCGGTGGTTATGCTGGTGGTGGCGGTGGTTATGCTGGTGGTGGTGGTGGCGGTGGTTATTCTAGTGGTGGCGGTGGTTATTCTAGTGGTGGCGGTGGTTATGCTGGTGGTGGCGGTGGTTATGCTGGTGGTGGCGGTGGTTATGCTAGTGGTGGTGGCGGTTATGCTAGTGGTGGCGGTGGTTATTCTAGTGGTGGCGGTGGTTATTCTAGTGGTGGCGGTGGTTATTCTAGTGGTGGCGGTGGTTATGCTGGTGGTGGCGGTGGTTATGCTAGTGGTGGTGGCGGTGGTTATGCTAGTGGTGGTGGCGGTTATTCTAGTGGTGGTGGTGGTGGCGGTGGTTATGCTAGTGGCGGTGGTGGCGGTGGTGGCGGTGGTTATGCTGGCGGACTATGTATTTTTGTAAATAACCGCTGGTGCACGATATCTAAGGAAGTCTCGAGGTTATGCTCGCCTGAGGTAAAGTATCTCATGATAAGGTGTAGCCCATACTATCTACCTAGAGTTTTCATCTGTATTTGTCGTAGCTGTCTACATACCACCACAGACCGAGGCTTATTTTCCACCATAATTTGCAAATAAATTCATTAAAAATCCCTACAATGTGATTTTCTGGATTTTTTTTTCTCATTTTGTCTGCAATAGTTGAAGTGTACCTATGATGAAAATTACAGGCCTCATCTTTTTAAGTGGGAGAACTTGCACAATTGGTGGCTGACTAAATACTTTTTTGCCCCACTGTAGTCTCCACATTGATTCTGTACCGGTACCCCCCTGTATATGATACAACCAACGGATAACGGATATGATACAACCAGCAGATAACGGATATGATACAACCAGCAGATAATGGATATGATACAACCAGCAGATAACGGATATGATACAACCAGCAGATAACGGATATGATATAATAACGGATAACGGATATGATACAACAACGGATAACGGATATGATACAACAACGGATAACGGATAACAGTTCTAATACATTAACTGATAACTATCAGATAAATAAAGGTTAAATAAAATATCAGTTAACTAGGCAAGTCAGTTAAGAACACATTCTTATTTACAATGACGGCCTACCAAAAGGTAAAAGGCCTCTGGTGGGGACGGGGCCTGGGATTTTTTTTTAAAGAAAAACATATAAATATAGGACATAACACACATCACGACAAGAGACAACACAATACTACATAAAGAGAGACCTAAGACAACAACAAAGCATGGTAGCAACAACAACATGGTAGCAGCCCAAAACATGGTACAAACATTATTGGGCCCAGACAACAGCACAAAGGACAAGAAGGTAGAGACAACAATACAACAACATAATACAATAATACGATATAATACAATAACGGATATGATACAACAACTGATGTCACATAAAGCAGATGACATTCCCTGGTCCACATGGGAATCATATCTGCTCTTCACAATGTATTTCTATGTTATTGTAAAATTGCCTTCACCTGAACAAGCCCCTGTGCCTCCCAAATGGGACCGACAACAGGTTAGGTTGTGGATGCTATAATACTTGCCACTGGGGGTCAGTATATCACCATAAAGTCACAAATAAACAGCTCCAGGCTGGTCTAATGTGGTCTTAGGTTGGTTTTAATGAAACATGGTTGATGGGTCTTCTATCTTTATCTGAGGCTAAACCCCATAGGTATATGAAGAACATTTTATTTATGTTGAACATTTTAACTTGTATACAGGTAGACCAGAGAAGCCACATCCCTTTTGATTGGCAGGTGAGTGGCAACCCTGATTAGAAGCACCTGCTGCTCATCGGTTGGTCACCTGTGTTCCCTATAAATACTGTGGTGAATGGAAAAGGTTTGTACCTACACACTGAAGAAGGCTGCAAAGCAGAAACGTCTGTCTTCACCAGGTTTGGACAACTCCAGTCCTCAGGGCCTGATTGGTGTCACACTTTTCCCCCAGTCCCAGCTAACACAACTGTCAGTCCCAGCTAACACACCTGTCAGTCAGTCCCAGCTAACACACCTGTCAGTCAGTCCCAGCTAACACACCTGTCAGTCAGTCCCAGCTAACACACCTGTCAGTCAGTCCCAGCTAACACACCTGTCAGTCAGTCCCAGCTAACACACCTGTCAGTCAGTCCCAGCTAACACACCTGTCAGTCAGTCCCAGCTAACACACCTGTCAGTCAGTCCCAGCTAACACACCTGTCAGTCAGTCCCAGCTAACACACCTGTCAGTCAGTCCCAGCTAACACACCTGTCAGTCAGTCCCAGCTAACACACCTGTCAGTCAGTCCCAGCTAACACACCTGTCAGTCAGTCCCAGCTAACACACCTGTCAGTCAGTCCCAGCTAACACACCTGTCAGTCAGTCCCAGCTAACACACCTGTCAGTCAGTCCCAGCTAACACACCTGTCTGTCAGTCCCAGCTAACACACCTGTCAGTCCCAGCTAACACACCTGTCAGTCAGTCCCAGCTAACACACCTGTCAGTCAGTCCCAGCTAACACACCTGTCTGTCAGTCCCAGCTAACACACCTGTCTGTCAGTCCCAGCTAACACACCTGTCAGTCAGTCCCAGCTAACACACCTGTCAGTCAGTCCCAGCTAACACACCTGTCAGTCAGTCCCAGCTAACACACCTGTCAGTCAGTCCCAGCTAACACACCTGTCAGTCAGTCCCAGCTAACACACCTGTCAGTCAGTCCCAGCTAACACACCTGTCAGTCAGTCCCAGCTAACACACCTGTCAGTCAGTCCCAGCTAACACACCTGTCAGTCAGTCCCAGCTAACACACCTGTCAGTCAGTCCCAGCTAACACACCTGTCAGTCAGTCCCAGCTAACACACCTGTCAGTCAGTCCCAGCTAACACACCTGTCTGTCAGTCCCAGCTAACACACCTGTCAGTCAGTCCCAGCTAACACACCTGTCAGTCAGTCCCAGCTAACACACCTGTCTGTCAGTCCCAGCTAACACACCTGTCAGTCAGTCCCAGCTAACACACCTGTCAGTCAGTCCCAGCTAACACACCTGTCAGTCAGTCCCAGCTAACACACCTGTCAGTCAGTCCCAGCTAACACACCTGTCAGTCAGTCCCAGCTAACACACCTGTCAGTCAGTCCCAGCTAACACACCTGTCTGTCAGTCCCAGCTAACACACCTGTCTGTCAGTCCCAGCTAACACACCTGTCAGTCAGTCCCAGCTAACACACCTGTCAGTCAGTCCCAGCTAACACACCTGTCAGTCAGTCCCAGCTAACACACCTGTCAGTCAGTCCCAGCTAACACACCTGTCTGTCAGTCCCAGCTAACACACCTGTCAGTCAGTCCCAGCTAACACACCTGTCAGTCAGTCCCAGCTAACACACCTGTCAGTCAGTCCCAGCTAACACACCTGTCTGTCAGTCCCAGCTAACACACCTGTCTGTCAGTCCCAGCTAACACACCTGTCAGTCAGTCCCAGCTAACACACCTGTCAGTCAGTCCCAGCTAACACACCTGTCAGTCAGTCCCAGCTAACACACCTGTCAGTCAGTCCCAGCTAACACACCTGTCTGTCAGTCCCAGCTAACACACCTGTCTGTCAGTCCCAGCTAACACACCTGTCAGTCAGTCCCAGCTAACACACCTGTCAGTCAGTGCCAGCTAACACACCTGTCTGTCAGTCCCAGCTAACACACCTGTCAGTCAGTCCCAGCTAACACACCTGTCTGTCAGTCCCAGCTAACACACCTGTCTGTCAGTCCCAGCTAACACACCTGTCAGTCAGTCCCAGCTAACACACCTGTCTGTCAGTCCCAGCTAACACACCTGTCTGTCAGTCCCATTTTTTAACTGATCTTCAGTTAAATTAGTTTAAATCAGGTGTGTTTCTAGGGATGGGAGAAAGTGACACCATTCAGGCCCCTGAGGACTGGAATTGCCCTGGCCTGGTCTACGCTATCCATGATGAAGTGAAAATAATAACAAATTAATTTGTGACATCTTTTTGAGTTTGGACCCATTACACGTTTTTGCTTATCTGAATTTACGCACCAACCAAACTTCTGGGAGAGCCTGACGGTCCCCTTTTGACAGGCCACGACACCACACAATTTTCAGCTTGAATCCATCCAAGTTTTCATTAGATATGTATTTCTCCAAATTGTCCTTCAGCTTGGATAGACTGAAACGCCTAAAGTAATTAATAAACAGAGCGTAATAAATACTGGTAATAACCAGTATATTGACAAGCATATCCTCGTCTATCATTTGAACATGCTTCTAATAAACTCATAATGTTCTGAAACCTATTAGCTGTTTATCTGTTCCACTGAGGATAAGACACATTTTCGAAGCAAAGTTGTTTTGTTAAAAGGTAAAGGCCAACCCGGTTTAAAACCATTTAAAATAGCCGCATTTATTAAAGGCTGGAATCAATCCGTATCGCGGAAATATCGCATGAGATCTGCAATGAAATGTAAAGGCAATTTCCGATTGAGCTGATATAACAGCGTTTACAGTTAATGCCGTCTCCGCTCATTCCTTTTACATTTCAATCCAGCTATGAGACTACTCAGACAAAGCAGGCCACCCGCCAAAAGGGGTTCCCGAGTGGCGCAGCGGCCTAAGGCACTGCATCGCAGTCCCTGGTTCGAATCCAGGCTGTATCACATCCGGCCGTGATTGGGAGTCCGATAGGGCTGCGCACAATTGGCCCCGCGTCGTCTGGGTTTGGCCGGGGTAGACCTTCATTGTCAATAAGAATTTGTTCTGACTTGCCTGGTTAAATAAAAAATAACTAAAATAAATGCAGGGTTTACCGTGGCTTCAGTCTCTGCTGATTGGCTTTACATTTAAATCCAACTATAACGCGGACCTTCCACGATGTCGACGTGGAGGCTACAATCCCTCCTGCAGTGCAGAAAGGTTACATCATCAAACCCCTCGCAAGGAGGCAAAAAGTCAACCTCATTTGGCGCCGTTCCAAATACCTCCCAGCAAGAAAGGGGCGTGAATAAACCAAGGGGCAACCAATAAGCAAGACCTGCCATTATATAGGCGGCATCCTCTGGTCTTTAAATAGCCTTCCTATATCCACATTATATCAGTAGTTGCAGTTACGTTGTAGTTAGGTGAAACAGCCCAGTGTGAATCCATTTTGTATTTCTTCAAGACTGGACATATTGCAGGACGTCATGACAAACTTTCAGACGCCAACTGGTTTGGAGAGCGCGGTGGCACAGAGAGCAACTCTTCCCCGTCGCCATTCAAGCGTTTGTCGGAACTTATTTGGACCCGTCGACCATGATGCGCTGAACCGCGAGTTGAAGGCGAAGCTGAAGGAAATATCTGAACGAGACCAGCGTCGATGGAATTTCCACTTCGAGACAGACACACCGATTCCCGGGAGTTACGAATGGGAAGGAATGTCAGCGGACTCCACACCTGCCTTCTACCAGGAGTCGACGGAAGTTGGAGACATGAGGGTTCAGGTTGTGACATCAAACACCGACTATAGCGCAGAGGTTGTCACTGATAATGTGCGTGGTTGTTGCCTCAACCAAACCCCTCTATCAGACTGTGAACAGACTGCACTTTGTTCCAACGAAGTTAACCAAGAGAATTGGTCCAATTCCCCCAATACGAAGAAATTGAACTCCAAATCAACACAATGTATTCGGCGTAAGAGGTCGAGGACATCTTATGAACGTGCAGTCAACGTTACTCAAATTACAGGTAGGTCTACTTTTTCTTGGTAACGCTATATAACTCCTTAATAAGCAACTCGTTTCAATGGCTTGCCGACTACATAACGACGATGTTCTCGTATGATTGACTCTAATGTGAATTAAAGACTAACCGTTCTACATTTCTTCCCCGCAGATTTTTTCCCAAAGAGAAGGAGAAGATCAACGTCAGAGATGAAGAGCACCCAGCCCAATTCTTCCCTCTCAATTCCTCTTGAACAAACGCCACGCAAAGCTCAAATAATTCGATAAACAACGTGGACAAATCGTACCATAGCCTAATTTTCCACTTAGGCAATCTGCCTCTTTTTGTTATGTTATTATTATTGTCTGTCTTGGACAAAAAAGATGGAGTAACCATCCAAAATATGTTGGCCTATGTTTGTGCCAAAGTAACAATGTATTGTCTTTATTTAAAATATTGTTTAATTTATTTTATTTAAGTTTCAAATGTGTTTAATTCAACTAAGGTTTATGAGATATTGTTTGTCTGTTGACTTGTATCCGTGAAAAATACTATTAAAAAAAACGATTTAGTTTACATTTTGCTGACGTTCTGCTCATTTTATTATTGAATTAGTGAGACCTCAAAACGACTATCAGTGTGCTAACGAGGTGAACAGGGACACCACCTGCCCATGCCCACCCCTCACACACACTAGAGAAACAATAAGAGCAGCAGTCGTTCCATTTGACAGCACTTGAAGAGTGCCTCAACAAATTGTAGCAGCAGTAGACCTATAGACTAGCCCTACACTGAATGAATACGTTGTGTCCATGGGCATTGTTCAAGAAAATAAAATCAGTCTGCATTGTGCCTTTTTGGTAGATACACCAATCACGAACTTTCACTTGCTGTGCATAATCCCGCATGGACACATGGCGTGCGCACATAGAACAGCAGACACACTATAACCTAATTACCATCGCAGATGCTATTACCCTCACTGTCGATATGCAAATCAACTCATCCATTCTACAGTATGTAAGCACAGACCAATGTGGGGGGGTTTCCGATTGACTATGCCTTAACAGGGTATCGGGGAAGATCTCTCTGATTTGTGCCTTAACACCTAAAACGGCTGTATAGTAATAAAACCAAACAATGTAACACGTGATCAAGACTTACACAAATGATTGCCGTTTCTTTTCAATTTCTGTATTAACTCCAAGTGCTTTCGCTTTTCAATATCAGGCTATGAAGATGACCAACAGTTAAGGGCAGGTGCACACTATTTAACGTATCTTTTATAAAGAAAATACGTCTGTACATAAAAATAATACAAAAATATTTTTTTAAAGTTTAGAAGTGCAATACCTTTAAAAATAAATCTTAACCTACGTCTGACAGTAGAGATTATTTAATGTGTCTTTGAAATTGTTGACCTAACGGTCCCTATAAAATAGACATGAATACATCAACCACAATGAAATGTATTAGATTTGGTCTGGTTCTAGTGAGAGAATAAAGTATAAACTAATAGTTGTTTTATTGTGAGAAGAATGAGTAAGCGTGACTATATGGTAATGTAATGCATATACTTAAGTCAATAGTGACTGCAAAAGCAATCGTGCAACAACAGGAAGTAATAGAACCATGAGCGATGCGCGCATATACATTACGCAGTGGGAGGATGGGAGATTTGCAGGACAATTTAAGGTTCGCACGTCTCAAGGATTGGCCATAGAGCAGGAAAAGAACAATACCCTGAAGAATTTAAGTGGCCATCTGGCATCGGGGCTTGCGACATGGAAGAAGGGACATGTGGAGAAAGAGTGTGCCATTTCTTTCACCTGCAAATGCGGATTGGTGGCTAAATGAACGCTCCCAGACCCCCCGCGTTTTACTGACAAAGTTACATTCTTCTTTTTCAGTTAAATGCGTAGTATTATTCTTACTTCTCGTGCCGAAACCCATTCGAATGGTTATTTTTAGTTCCAAACTCTATTAGCCCTTCGTTCTATCTGTAGGCCTAACCAATTAAGATCTATGGGCTACACAGAAAAAACACTTATTAGTTAAAAAAAATGGCACTATCTTTATAAATTATAGATATATTTATATTTATACAATATTTATCTTTATACACTATCTTTACTTCAGATACGTCTTTAGACATGAATGAACAACGAATAAACTAGTCTAGTACACAGTAGTGTTGTATTATATGTTTATTGACTATCGTCACTTTTTCACAGCATTTAATAGTTCATTTTGGTTCCATATTTAATGGAGTTGTCCATATTATAGTCTGTACCTGCAGTAGTGTAGACTGAATTCTGCCCGGACTAGTGCACTTTCCTCCCGTAACAGATGGTCTATATTGTGTCGCCCCAAGGCATCCAACTTTACCATCAATGTTTCATTAAATCTGTCCCAAGGGCTTGTCATTGCCCACCCACTGATATAATTCCCTTCATGATGTAACTTTGTTCCCTCTCCTTTGTCCAGTGTGTGTGATACAGTGACAGTTGATCTGCCTGTAGGGGAGACTATATGACACACCACACGTGGACAAGCAGCTTTAATTGGTAATAGTTTGGTCTGCACTGTAGCAGATGTTATTATAATGGAATCAAAAGGATGAAAGACCATCTATGCATTAATACTGTCTCGGCCCATCTGTATTAACACTGTCTCGGGCCATTTTATTAAGCTAGGATGAAATGGTTGTGAGATTTAATCAATAGACCTACTAAGAAGTCAAACACAGATGGAATTCTATTATGACCTCAGCAGAACTTAATTCGGGACCATTTTCTGTCTAGGCTCACTAGGGCATGTTAATAGCAGAAACATCACGTTCCCTCTACATGACTGACTTACTCTAGACAAGATACTTCATGTTTCTTGACATGTCGGCAAGGTAGCCTAGTGGTTAGAGTGTTGGACTAGTAACTGGAAGGTTGCAAGTTCAAATCCCCGAGCTGACAATCTGTCGTTCTGCCCCTGAACAGGCAGTTAGGCCGTCATTGAAAATAAGAATGTGTACTTACTTAACTGACTTGCCTGGTTAAATAAAGGTAAAATTTAAAATTAATAAATGAAATGTCGCTGATTCAATGCCAATTAGTGCAGTAGCATAGGGGTTTATTTGTCTCTCTACCCAGAATATGAGGACCATTCAGAATGTATCATAGACCAACATTGAAACATAGTAGCGATCACCAGCGTGATAAAGGATGTGTTTGTGGAGCAGCACATGAGCTGTTATTTCCCTCTTTGTTGGTCAGAATACCAAGCCCGTCTTATCACAATGACCAGTAAGACCAGTCAACCGGACCTCTACAAAGCTCTAGAACCCAGCAGTGTCCCTATAGCAACACTTCTCTCCTCTCCCCTCACCCACCTCCAAAAGCACCACAATGACTGCCACAACGACCCCCACACTTACACACCACACTTAGAGAGGGGGTGCTATTGTCATGAGCACCCAGGCAGAAGGCAGGCAGGGCCCAGATGGTCATCTGCTCTTTTATCTGTGTGCCTACTACTACTGAAGGAATGGAAGGATCCCCGGAAGGCAAGCGGGATGAGGTCACCATCTGCTGCAGCTGAGGTCATCTGTCCAAAGCTCTGGTATTAGCCACGCCACTGGTCCTTCCATCCACCATCCCCCAAGGCACAAGACATGAGAGGGGAAGGGGGATCTAGGTGCAATTAACTCTTCCCTCCCTTTGGTCTTCATGGAATGGAGTCTACTCCGGGGGGAGGCAGGGGCAAGGTTAATGTTGTGGGTTTTAAAGGGACAGGACAATGTATCTGAAATGTTATAGTCCTTTAAGGCACATTCCACACATACAGCTTCCAATGGGACATTGATATGACCTAACTTGGATGTAATAATCTATAACTGAATTATTGATGTAAGATCCATGGTTGAACAGAATTGTTTGACAATAAGAAGTTATGGATATTTGCCACATTAATTTATTGGCAATGCAAAATCTTTATAAAAAGAGGATAGCTACACAATTTGATTGCATTTGAACATCTACATAAAAGCCCTCACCCCGACCCCAACACTTCAGTTTATGTTTCGACAGTACATACATGGGAGAACCTTTTGAAAACATAGTGTTATTATAACTGCCTACTTTTAGTATGGACATCATTCCATATTCACCATCAAAAAACATAGCTACCTTTATACTGAAGTGTTGGCTTTGCATATCAACATATTTCAAATCAAATAGAACACTACCGTTACTTTTTGACGTTGTAACATTCCAATGCTCTTACACAGCCGGAATAATGTTATTATATGTGCACTCTAATCTTATTTCCTTTTGATTGAGGGGAAAGCGTTTGAATATGGCGCTTGCTCACATTTCCCCCTGGAACATTGACAATTGCAGTAAATGAGAATTCAGAATCATAATCATATCCAGGATCTGTGAAAAATATGTCCCGTCGGTGTGTCTAGCTGGCTTGTCCTGTAGGCTGAGGCACTGTTCTGTTCTAGGGAAGGGAGCCCTGCAGCTACCTCGCTCTCCAACCAAGGTGCATGAATTGAGGAGCAAACTGAAGTAGAGAGGAGATATAGCAACTCTTGGGAGGACATTGGAATTAAATTAAATAATCTTTGTTTAAAGGCCAAAAGCTGAATCGTGTTGGTTCCACTTTTAACAATAAAAACAAATATTTTTATTTAATTCGATTGTCCTCCAAGAGTTGCTAAATCTCCTGTCTATACGGTTCTTCTCTAGGGCAGGGTTTCCCAAACTTGGTCCTGGGGCCCCCATTGAGTGCACATTTAGTTTTTTGCCCTAGCACTACACAGCTGGTTCATTATCATGAAGAACACTGATCTCAGAATAAGACAAAGAGAGAAAGCGTTAAAAGGGTTTTGGTGTTTCTCTGCATCAGGAGCTCTTGTCCCGGCTGAGGCTGGGGTTGAGGGTGGATGGAGGGTCGATTCAGGAGCTCTTGTCCTGGCTGGGGTTGAGGGGTGGATGGAGGGTCGATTCAGGAGCTCTTGTCCTGGCTGGGGTTGAGGGGTGGATGGAGGGTCGATTCAGGAGCTCTTGTCCTGGCTGAGGCTGGGGTTGAGGGGTGGATGGACGGTCGATTCAGGAACTTTTGTCCTGGCTGAGGCTGGTGTTGAGGGTGGATGGATGGTCGATTCAGGAGCTCTTGTCTTGACTGAGGCTGGGGTTGAGGGTGGATGGAGGGTCAATTCAGGAGCTCTTGTCCTGGCTGAGGCTGGGGTTGAGGGTGGATGGATGGTCGATTCAGGAGCTCTTCTCCTGGCTGAGGCTGGGGTTGAGGGGTGGATGGATGGTCGATTCAGGTGCTCTTGTCCCGGCTGAGGCTGGGGTTGAGGGGTGGATGGATGGTCGATTCAGGAGCTCTTGTCCCGGCTGAGGCTGGGGTTGAGGGGTGGATGGATGGTTGATTCAGGAGCTCTTGTCCTGGCTGAGGCTGGGGTTGAGGGGTGGATGGAGGGTCGATTCAGGAGCTCTTGTCCTGGCTGAGGCTGGGGTTGAGGGGTGGATGGAGAGTTGATTCAGGAGCTCTTGTCCTGGCTGAGGCTGGGGTTGAGGGGTGGATGGAGGGTCGATTCAGGAGCTCTTGTCCTGGCTGAGGCTGGGTTTGAGGGGTTGAGGGGTGGATGGAGGGTCAATTCAGGAGCTTTTGTCTTGGCTGAGGTTGAGGTTGAGGGGTGGATGGAGGGTCGATTCAGGAGCTCTTGTCTTGGCTGAGGTTGAGGTTGAGGGGTGGATGGAGGGTCGCAGTGGAGAGCTGCTCGTAGCTGGGTAGGCTATCCTGGCTGGGGACACCTGCCCCACCCTGTGACCTCCTCCTACCTTGCCCCTGTGCTCCCCCCATGTCCCCCTGCCCCTGGCTTGTCCCAGACAACAGCTGGGTAAGGGACTCTGCGATTTGGTTGAGTGTCTGGTCCATGCGTTGTATCTGTAAGTAGATGGACAAACAGAAAAGCTGTACACATCAATATAATATAATTAATAGATACTCTTTCTATTTTATTGTCTGTTTTTGCAGAAAATGGAAATGTGTATTCTAATTTTCTCTTTATCTGCCTTTTTCAGGCAAATCACCAAATCCTTTTCATCTTGGGAAAACAAACCAAGACATTATCATCCCTCATTAAATGATCAAAAGAGTTTTAATGAAAGCCAAAACAAATAGAAAACTTGAAAGGTTTTGTAAATGAAAATCCACCCTGGTTTCTCAACTCCTATTTAGGGGTATCATTAGGGGACTGATTATGTCGGTATAGAGTGAATTCCCTCCTATCAGACCTCTGTGCTGGAGAAAAAAAAACTGACTGTCCTCTGCAAAGCATCAGTCTGAACACAGTTGAACCAAATTGGTGGCTTTTCTATAGTCAAACTGACTTGGCACAAACCGATTTGGCACAAAATGGCTGCTGTGTGTCACTGAGTTGGGTGCTTAACATTGGCTGTGGGTAAGGTGGCACAAAATGGAGGGCTTTGAAATCTGATTAAAGGCACAATAGAAATGACACTTGTAGATGAGTAGCCGTACTCTGTTCAGAGAGCAGAGGGTGTAACGTGGCGTAACGTCCTACCTTGTCCTCCATCCTGTTGAGTCTGGAGCCGATGGTGTTGGTGCCTTTGTCTTTGGCTTTGTCTTTTGCCCCAGGAGCATCATGGTCCAAGTCATAGAACAGCGAAACAAGACGACGTAACAAGAAACAAGAACAGACGTAAGATTCTGTAAGATACAGTAGAGATATAGTACACTGTGTCCAGCCCCTCTAAGAGGCTGTAAGATACAGTAGAGATATAGTACACTGTGTCCAGCCTCTCTAAGATGCTGTAAGATACAGTAGAGATATAGTACACTGTGTCCAGCCCCTCTAAGATTCTGTAAGATACAGTAGAGATATAGTACACTGTGTCCAGCCCCTCTAAGAGGCTGTAAGATACAGTAGAGATATAGTACACTGTGTCCAGCCCCTCTAAGAGGCTGTAAGATACAGTAGAGATATAGTACACTGTGTCCAGCCTCTCTAAGATGCTGTAAGATACCGTAGAGATATAGTACACTGTGTCCAGCCAATCTAAGATTCTGTAAGATACAGTAGAGATATAGTACACTGTGTCCAGCCCCTCTAAGATGCTGTAAGATACAGTAGAGATATAGTACACTGTGTCCAGCCCCTATAATATTCTGTAAATTACAGTAGAGGACTGTTTACCTGAGCTAGTCTGGAACAGGGTCAGCTTCCCTAGAGACTGGTCCAGTCTAGAGGAGAATTAAACACATTGAATGCAGTGCTTTGGGTTATATACAGGTGCAGTCACGGCACAGCATGCCGCACTCACCTGGGTCAAAATCTGAGAGAGAAAGTCAGACACAAAATGTCATTTCCGTGGTGATAAGGAGGATATTTATTATTTCAATGTAATGCAGTAAAAAAAATATATTTGTGGATTTTGACCCAGACGAGTGACAACAAAAATACTGCATCCCCACTGGGCAAAAACAGGTTGAAACAACGTTGTTTCCACGTCATTTAAACCCTCAAAAATATATGCGATGACGTTGTATCAACGTAGAAAACGAATTGGTTTTTGCAAAACGTCACGAACGTGAGGGCATTCATCTTTTTTTTTCACCCAACTTTTAACCTAAATCTAATGACATGGTGATTGTTTTTGTTGATTTGACGTTGTATTCACATTAGTTGACAACTCAACTAAACGTAAATCAAAACTAGATGTTGAACTGATGTCTGTGCCCAGTGGGTCTGTAGTGTGCAAGTCACATGCACTTTTATCAGTGAGTTAATTGCAATGGATGAGCTAACCCGCATAAAGACCTTGACATCAATTTCAAATGAACGGGACTTAGGAGACCGTTTGAGATGCAGCCCACCTCCTCTGTAGCTCCTTGATGCGCACCATGAGATTCAGGTGTCCTTGGGAATACTGCTCGATCACGTCTCGCACGTCATAGGGTTTACGTGCTTGCTGCAGAACACACACAGTGTTAATCACCCTCAGCAGTAAAAACTCTAAAGAACTCAACAGATCAAAAAGCTGCCATCGTGTAAAAATGAGTCTTCCTAACACAGTTTGAGTTGCAGACTAGAGAATATATGAAAAGATCTCTCTCTGACGTAAACACATCAGACAGTCATACCACACGAACACACAATTATTGAAAGCAGTCAAGACAATACACAGATGGCATATTGCAGCTTTAAAGCTGAGAACTATGACTTAAAACACTCATGGTGTTAACCCACTAATCTGAGAGTTATGACTTAAATCACTCAGGGTGTTAACCCACTTTAATCTGAGAGTTATGACTTAAATCACTCATGGTTTTAACCCACTTTAATCTGAGAACTGTGATTTAAAACATGGTCATCCCTACTGCCTCTGATCTGGCACTCACTAAACAGAGAACATCCCTGGTCATCCCTACTGCCTCTGATCTGGCACTCACTAAACAGAGAACATCCCTGGTCATCCCTACTGCCTCTGATCTGGCACTCACTAAACAGAGAACATCCCTGGTCATCCCTACTGCCTCTGATCTGGCAGACTCACTAAACAGAGAACATCCCTGGTCATCCCTACTGCCTCTGATCTGGCAGACTCACTAAACAGAGAACACCCCTGGTCATCCCTACTGCCTCTGATCTGGCAGACTCACTAAACAGAGAACATCCCTGGTCATTCCTACTGCCTCTGATCTGGTGGACTCACTAAACAGAGAACATCCCTGGTCCTCCCTACTGCCTCTGATCTGGAGGACTCACTAAACAGAGAACATCTCTGGTCACCACTACTGTCTCTGATCTGGTGGACTCACTAAACAGAGAACATCCCTGGTCACCCCTACTGCCTCTGATCTGGCAGACTCACTAAACAGAGAACATCCCTGGTCATCCCTACTGCCTCTGATCTGGCGGACTCACTAAACAGAGAACATCCCTGGGCATTCCTACTGTCTCTGATCTGGTGGACTCACTAAACAGAGAACATCTCTGGTCACCACTACTGTCTCTGATCTGGTGGACTCACTAAACAGAGAACATCCCTGGTCACCCCTACTGTCTCTGATCTGGCAGACTCACTAAACAGAGAACATCCCTGGGCATCCCTACTGTCTCTGATCTGGTGGACTCACTAAACAGAGAACATCCCTGGTCATCCTCTGATCTGGCAGACTCACTAAACACAAATGCTTTGTTTGTAAATGATGTCTGAATGTTGGCGTGAACCTCTGGCTTTCCATAAATAAAAAAAAACAAGAAAATGATGTCATCTGGTTGGCTTAATATAAGGAATTTGGAATGATTTATACTTTAACTTTTTATACTTTAGAATGTTTTAGCACAGATATGTACTTTGGATACTTAAGTTTATTTTTAACCAAATACGTTTAGACTTATACACAAGTAAAATTTTACTGGGTGACTTTTACTTCACTCATTTTCTATTAAGGTATCTTTACTTTTACTCAAGTATGACAGGTACTTTTTCCACCACTGATGTCCAGTATCTATCCTTCATGAGCCACTAGGTGTGTTTGACTGTGGAGTCAGTTTCTCTGTGCGTGCCGTGCAGTGTGCTAACAGGGTAGAGCCGTGGGCCTGTAGCCAGGAGAGTAGCTACCTCAGCTGAACTCAGGCCTCGACTGACGTGGACTCAGACGTTACTGTACTTCAACACAGCCTCACAGTAGATGGTGTTCCAAAGATATGTCACCAGATCAAACACACCTACTTCACACCAAACATAAAGACATTCTGCACACACACACACACACACACACACACCCCACACACACACACACACACCACCAGTCTCTTCAACTAAAACCCTGGAAAACACACTACAGAGTATTCTAGAACCCTAAAGACAGCCGGATCACTCAAACACTAAGCCCATACACACAACCACAATAACACTACAATCCAAAACCAAGTCCAAATCCTCCCCACCGCCACCCTCCCATCCCCCACGCACACTACTGAGAACCCAGACACACACAGACTCAAAGGCAAACCCACAACTTGAGTGATGTCCGCTGCCCTGCTTTTCAGCCTGAGGGAAGAGCCTCTTCATTGATTGACTATGTTAGTTTTAGGCTGAGCTCCACAACACCTGCTCAGACAGCAGTGTGAAGCTGCCTGTTTGTCCTGGAGTCCCGGTGTGACTTGATCAAGGCAGCCTGTCTGGAAGGCAAACAGTCACACCGAAGTGAGGACAAGCAGACCCGTTAAGAGGACGTGAGGACAGGCAGTCCCGTTAAGAGGCGGGTAAACAGTCATCAGCGTGACATCATTGTCCCAAACACTATCTAGCGCTAGTCTGCGGCTAACAGCCTGCTGATAAAACAGGATATGCTGTGTGTTGACTGCTGAGGGCAAGCAGAAAGAACCAGGATGGGGGGGGCGAGAGAGGAGGGAAGAGGGGGGGGGCGTGTGAATGTATGGAGTGGATTGTAATGGTGTTAGGGTAGAGAGGGACGGAGGAAAGAGCTGAAATAGCAGTAGATCTGGGTGCAAATACATGTGCATTTGAGTATTTATCTAAATACTTTTTTTTCCTGTGTATTCAAGTATTTTCAAATAAACAGCCCAAAACAAGTACTTTTATTTGAGGATTTGAATGGTTATTTGTGAAAAAATAATAATAATTGTCGACCAAAATGTATGTGAAAGTACTTTCAAATTTTTCAAATGCATGGGTTCAATGCATGGGTTCAATGCATGGGTTCAATGCATGGGTTCAATGCATGGGTTCAATGCATGGGTTCAATGCATGGGTTCAATGCATGGGTTCAATGCATGGGTTCAATGCAGGGGTTCAATGCATGGGTTCAATGCATGGGTTCAATGCATGGGTTCAATGCAGGGGTTCAATGCATGGGTTCAATGCATGGGTTCAATGCATGGGTTCAATGCATGGGTTCAATGCATTCGAGTCAGTGTATTTGAGTATTTGTTTTATACTTTCCAAGTCTATTTACAAATACATTTCAATATTCAACTACTTGTTTTTTTAAAAATCTTTTCTATCTGAATACTTGTTTTGAAAAGTAATTCAAATACCTGAAATAGTATTTGAACCCAGGTGTGGTAGCCTATACCAGAATGTAGGTAGTGGTATCTGTCAATACAGTGGATCGTTCCGCTGGTCAAAAACACTCCTACAAACAACGTACCCACCTGGAATCTCTTCTTAGCGACAAAGTAGCGCATCCGTAGGATCACGTGGATAGCTGCTCTGTGACTCCCCTGCAGCCTGTGTGAGGGAGATGGCTATGAGGGATTTTTTTATAGCACAGTATTCAGAAAGTATTCACACCCCTTTACTTTTTCCACATTTAGTTGTGTTACAGTCTGAATTTAACATTTATTAAATGTTTATTATTTTAAAATTAAAAACTGTGTCACTGGCCTACACACAATACCCCATAATGTCAAAGTGGACTGGCCTACACACAATACCCCCATAATGTCAAAGTGGACTGGCCTACACACAATACCCCCATAATGTCAAAGTGGACTGGCCTACACACAATACCCCCATAATGTCAAAGTGGACTGGCCTACACACAATACCCCCATAATGTCAAAGTGGAATTGTGTTTTTCTATTTTTGTTTACAAATTAATTAAAAATGAAAAGATGAAATGTCTTGAGTAAATAAGTATTCAACCCTTTTGTCATGACAAGCCTAAATACGTTCAGGAGTAAAACAGTTTCTTAACAAGTCACATAATAAGTTTCATGGACTCACTCTGTGTGCAAAAATAATATATTTTTGAATGACTACCTCATTTCTCTACACCACACAAACAATTATCTGTAAAGTCAGTCGAGCAGTGAATTTCAAACAGAGATTCAACCACAAACACCAGGGAGATTTTCCAATGCCTCACAAAGAAGGGAACCTATTGGTACTACAAAGGTACAGGTGTCGTTCCTAACTCAGTTGACAGAAAGGAAGGAAACCACTCAGGGATTTCACCATGAGGCCCATTGTGACTTTAAAACAGCTACAGAGTTGAATGGTTGTGATAGGAGAAAACTGAGGATGGATCCACAACATTTGTAGATACTCCACAATACCGATCTAAATGACAGTGTGAAAAAAATAATGCCTGTACAGAATATATCTATTCCAAAACATTCATCTGTTTTCAACAAGGCACTAAAGTAATACTTCAATACAATGTGGCAAAGCAATTCACCTTTCGTCCTAAATACACAGTGTTATGTTTGGGGAAAATACAATAGAACACATTACTGAGTACTACTCTCCATATTTTCAAGCATACTGGTGGCTGCATCATGTTATGGGTATGCTTGTAATTGTTAAGAACTGGGGAGTTTTTCAAAATAAAAAATGTAACTGGCGCTTAACACAGGCAAAATCCTAGAGGAAAACCAGGTTCAGTCTGCTTTCCACCAGACACTGGGAAATTAATTAACCTTTCAGCAGGACAATAACCTAAAACACAAGGCCAAACATACACTGGAGTTGCTTACTAACTATCCAGGAATATTCTCCAGTCAAAACTAGTCAAGTAAACCATACTGTCACAAGGAAATTCATTTGTACAGCACCCAACAACAGTGGTTCTCAACTGGTTTTGCCTCGGGGACCCAAATTGAACCAGGTCGTCTCAGTCGCGCCGCAATATTGGAATCGCGATAAATAATCACCAAAATACAATCTGGTAAACTATGTTTGTATTTTCAAATGCTATATTGATAGTAAATGTAATTATATGACAAGGGAACAACATTCCCAACTCTTTCATTGTCAATAATACCATTTTGCCCTTATGAAGAATGTTAATAAACTCATTGGCTTGAGACCACAAAATCCACAAACATAGCACTGATAATAGCTCTATATTGGAAATACTGTGATTGAAGAAAACATTTTCAGAAATGAAATTACTCATTAAAAAAATATGTGTTATCATGTCTACACACTTTCTCCTTGTTTGAAGTTATTTGAGTTCAGAGTATTTCTTCATACCTTATTATTATATTTTATACTCCCATGACCCACTCAAAACCTCCCATGACCCACTCAAAACCTCCCATGACCCACTCAAAACCTCCCATGACCCACTCAAAACCTCCCATGACCCACTCAAAACCTCCCATGACCCACTCAAAACCTCCCATGACCCACTCAAAACCTCCCATGACCCACTCAAAACCTCCCTTGACCCACTCAAAACCTCCCATGACCCACTCAAAACCTCCCATGACCCACTCAAAACCTCCCATGACCCACTCAAAACCTCCCATGACCCACTCAAAACCTCCCTTGACCCAAATTTTGGTTGCGACCCACCAGTTGAGAATCGCTGTCCTAGAGCATGAGGGTAATTCTGTAGCTGAAGAGTGTCAGGGTGTGTCAGCATAAATGCTGCCTAAATTGACCCCGGCCTCATTTCTTCTGAATAAACAGATGGAGCCAGATTGAGACGGGGCCATTCCCTACAGACTACACTTCCAGCAGAGAGTTTAGGTCTGATTATCCTATGAGGCTTCATTCACAGCAATCACTGCCCACTGGACACAGACAAGTTTAACGTTTGGTTTTGATTTACATTTGGTTGAGTTGTAAACTAACGTCAAATAAATGTAAAATTAACACAAAAAAATGGTCTATGTCATTGGATTTAGGTAAACATTTTTGGTGAAAAAGACACAATTCCCTTATGTTGGCTTTTTGCAAAACCAATCAGTTTTCCACAGTGATTGAACGTCATCACATAAACATTTTTCAGGTTGAAATGACGTGGAAACAACATTGATTCAACCACTTTTTGCCCAGTGGGTGTCAACTAAGTGGTTTTGCAACATACAGTAAATAAATATATTGATGAATATGTATGTGGCTCAGAAACACTAATGTTTTATTCTCAATGTCTCTGTCATTTGCCTCTGATAAAGTGGCTCAAAAAACACGGGTGGTTCCAAAACGTCCGTGGATCGGTCTCTGAGTGTCGTTGTGAACACTAAGCCCAGAGTGGTGCTTTAACTAAGTGGTGGATGGTCCTGGTGCTTAGCATCCATTAGAGGGAACATGTAGCCTGTCTGGTCTCATCACCCTGGTAGAACCTGTACTCTGTCAGGCCTCATCACCCTGGTAGAACCTGTACTCTGTCAGGCCTCATCACCCTGATAAAACCTGTAGTCTGTCTGGTCTCATCACCCTGATAGAACCTGTAGTCTGTCTGGTCTCATCACCCTGGTAGAACCTGTAGTCTGTCTGGTCTCATCACCCTGGTAGAATCTGTAGTCTGTCTGGTCTCATCACCCTGGTAGAACCTGTAGTCTGTCTGGTCTCATCACCCTGATAGAACCTGTAGTCTGTCTGGTCGCATCACCCCGATAGAACCTGTAGTCTGTCTGGTCTCATCACCCTGATAGAACAGTGAGGGAGCCAGCAGCACATCACTCTGATCTGGGGAGGACTGAGAAAGGGAACTGGGGACATCCACCATAGAGGAAGAGGAATTGAAAGGGGGGAGGGGGGGTGTGTGACTGGGTAGGAAACTAATAGTCTATTTCAATCTATCGTCCCTGCACTCTTGCAGTAATCTTACCACCCCTACACGACCATACACACCAAGCCTAAACCTAGAAGACCATGCACTAACTTTTTCCCCTAGCCTAGACAAACACCCATGGATTTAATCCTGCCTTCTCTCTCTCCATCTCTCCCCCTCTTTCACCAAAGTGACACTTGGGTGACAAGAGGAGAAATGACCTTGGTAGTGTGGGTCTGGACTGTGTCTGTCTGTCTGTCTGTCTGTCTTTCTGTTTGTTTGTTTGTTTGTTGGGGACAACAACAAGGCAGGCGTATGAAAGGAGCTGAAAGTGACAGGAAAAGGTCATGTCATTACTGGTGTCAACACCCTGGTCTAAACAGCCACTCCCTCTCTCTCTGATCTCAGAGCAGCTGACACTGTGATGTCACAAGCAACATTGACTCCTCCTACTTTCTTTAAGCCAAAAACAACCCAGATGAGTTAACGTCTTTGACTTGCCACGTTATGAATGTCTATAGGTGCTACTCTATCTTCATACTAGTAGCTGTCAATGACCGAGGGGAGTCTTAAACCAAACTACAAACAGCAGCACTATCACAAAATGGCCGCCCCCTCCCCTGCTGTCATTGTGCTAAAGATTGTGGAGTCATCTTGGCTGTTATCTACCAGGGAGCTGAACAGTAGCTGCCTGCCAATCATTCCTCTCCAGTGCCCTCCCCTGATGGGAAAGAAAAAAGCTACCTCCTCGACTGCCCAACACTGCAATCAGGATAAGATAAACAGGAACCTTATCTTGTTGGTCAAAATACACCACATGTTAACTCATCAAAACAATTGCAAGAAACATTAAAGGCCAGTAGGAAGATCCAGGAACGTTTTACAAATCTCAAATAACTGCTGTGTCATCTGAGCAAAATCTGCCCATAATAAGCCTGCATCTATCTGTCTATAGCCAGTAGCTAGTAGAAACCCATTGTTGGAGTCACAGGCCCCAATAAACCAATGATATACCTTACTGTACCTGACAGTAGCCTATCAGGGTAAAACCATTAGCCTATAACACACAGAGATCACTAGAGGACCTGATGTCATAGATCCTCATAGTTACACAGTGTGCTGATTATGGCAGCCATTTTAGTGAAGGATAAATCCGTCTAATATGCCTAGAAAGTTATTATAATTTTTTTTAAACAATTTTGTACATTTAACCTATATTTAACTACGCCAATGATTATTTACAATGACAGCCAACTCCGGCCAAACCTGGATGATGCTGGGCCAATTGCAAGTAAAACTAAATGCATGCTCTTCAACCGATCGCTGCCTGCACCTGCCCGCCCGTCTAGCATCACTACACTGGACGGTTCTGACTTAGAATATGTGGACAACTACAAATACCTGGGTGTCGGCTTAGACTGTAAACTCTCCTTCCAGACTCACATTAAACATCTCCAAACCAAAAATGAAATCTAGAATCGGCTTCCTATTTCACAACAAAGCATCCTTCACTCATGCTGCCAAACATACCCTCGTAAAACTGACTATCCTACTGATCCTCGACTTCGGCAATGTCATTTACAAAATAGCCTCCAATACCCTACTCAATAAATTGGATGCAGTCTATCACAGTGCCATCCGTTTTGTCACCAAAGCCCCATATACTACCCGCCACTGCGACCTGTATGATCTCATTGGCTGGCCCTCGCTTCACACTCATCACCAAACCCACTGGCTCCAGGTCATCTACAAGTCTCTGCTAGGTAAAGCCCTGACTTATCTCAGCTCACTGGTCACCATAGCAGCACCCACCCGTAGCACTCGCTCCAGCAGGTATAGCTCTGTGGTCACCCCCAAAGCCAATTCTTCCTTTGGCCGCCTCTCCTTCCATTTCTCTGCTACCAATGACTGGAACGAACTGCAAAAATCACTGAAGCTGGAGACCCATATCTCCCTCACTAGCTTTAAGCACCAGCTGTCAGAGCAGCTCACAGATCACTGCACCTGTACATAGCTCATCTGTAAATATCCCATCCAATCTACCTCATCCCCATACTGTATTTATTTATTTATTTATTTATCTTGCTCCTTTGCACCCCAGTTATCTCAACTTGCACATTCATCTTCTGCACATCCTACCATTCCAGTGTTGAATTGCTATATTGTAATTACTTTGCCACCATGGCCTATTTATTGCCTTACCTCCCTTATCTCACCTCATTTGCACATGCTGTATATAGACTTTTTCTACTGTATTATTGACTTGATTATTGTTTGTTTATTCCATGTGTAACTCTGTGTTTTTGTATGTGTCGAACTGCTTTGCTTTATCTTGGCCAGGTCGCAGTTGCAAATGAGAACTTGTTCTCAACTAGCCTACCTGGTTAAATAAAGTTGAAATAAAATTAAAAATAAATAAAAATTGTGCACCGCCCTATGGGACTCCCAATCACAGCCAGATATGACACAGCCTGGATTTGAACCAGGGACTGGTTTAGATCGCTGCATCACTCGGGAACACAGTGGTCCCTGCTTGTTTAATTAAGGAGCATTGTTTAATGGGGCCGTGCTGGTTTCAAGGGGTTTAGCAGGCAATGGGGCAGAGAGAGGGTCCCCAGTTAATGATGTCCCTGCATGCAATAGCCAGCCTGACCCATTACCACACTGTTTAGCATGGAGCCTTCAGGGACAGGAACTCAGCCTCATTTACACCATTTTTCTCACAGAGGTCTATATCACAGTGGCTTTCACCATGCCCATGATACGCATACTATGCAAGTGCGTTTGTGTGTGTTTGTGAGTGTGTGTGCGCATGCGTCTTTGTGTCTATCTGTGTGTGTCCTCAGGGAGCTAAGTCTTCAGGTATCAGACAAGGTTAGTCATCATCAAGAGAGTTGCAACCGCTGTTATGGTAACTGAGGCTCAACCGCTGTCACGGTAACTGAGGCTCAACCGCTGTTACGGTAACTGAGGCCCAACCGCTGTCATGGTAACTGAGGCTCAACAGCTGTTAGGGTAACTGAGGCTCAACAGCTGTTAGGGTAACTGAGGCTCAACAGCTGTTAGGGTAACTGAGGCTCAACCGCTGTTACGGTAACTGAGGCTCAACCGCTGTTACGGTAACTGAGGCTCAACCGCTGTTAGGGTAACTGAGGCTCAACCGCTGTTAGGGTAACTGAGGCTCAACAGCTGTTAGGGTAACTGAGGCTCAACAGCTGTTACGGTAACTGAGGCTCAACAGCTGTTAGGGTAACTGAGGCTCAACAGCTGTTAGGGTAACTAAGGCTCAACAGCTGTTAGGGTAACTGAGGCTCAACAGCTGTTAGGGTAACTGAGGCCCAACCGCTGTTAGGGTAACTGAGGCTCAACAGCTGTTAGGGTAACTGAGGCTCAACAGCTGATACGGTAACTGAGGCTCAACAGCTGTTACGGTAACTGAGGCTCAACAGCTGTTAGGGTAACTGAGGCTCAACAGCTGTTAGGGTAACTGAGGCTCAACAGCTGTTAGGGTAACTGAGGCTCAACCACTGTTACGGTAACTGAGGCTCAACAGCTGTTAGGGTAACTGAGGCTCAACAGCTGTTACGGTAACTGAGGCTCAACAGCTGTTACGGTAACTGAGGCTCAACAGCTGATACGGTAACTGAGGCTCAACAGCTGTTAGGGTAACTGAGGCTCAACAGCTGTTAGGGTAACTGAGGCTCAACAGCTGTTAGGGTAACTAAGGCTCAACAGCTGATACGGTAACTGAGGCTCAACAGCTGTTAGGGTAACTAAGGCTCAACAGCTGATACGGTAACTGAGGCTCAACAGCTGTTAGGGTAACTGAGGCTCAACAGCTGTTACGGTAACTGAGGCTCAACCGCTGTTACGGTAACTGAGGCTCAACAGCTGATACGGTAACTGAGGCTCAACAGCTGTTAGGGTAACTGAGGCTCAACAGCTGTTACGGTAACTGAGGCTCAACCGCTGTTACGGTAACTGAGGCTCAACAGCTGATACGGTAACTGAGGCTCAACAGCTGTTAGGGTAACTGAGGCTCAACAGCTGTTAGGGTAACTGAGGCTCAACAGCTGATACGGTAACTGAGGCTCAACAGCTGTTAGGGTAACTGAGGCTCAACAGCTGTTAGGGTAACTGAGGCTCAACAGCTGATACGGTAACTGAGGCTCAACAGCTGTTACGGTAACTGAGGCTCAACCGCTGTTACGGTAACTGAGGCTCAACAGCTGATACGGTAACTGAGGCTCAACAGCTGTTAGGGTAACTGAGGCTCAACAGCTGTTAGGGTAACTGAGGCTCAACAGCTGTTAGGGTAACTGAGGCTCAACCGCTGTTACGGTAACTAAGGCTCAACAGCTGTTAGGGTAACTGAGGCTCAACCGCTGTTACGGTAACTAAGGCTCAGGCTGGAAGGGAAACTGAAAGGGAAACAGACTCACTGGGATGATGTCATTATGATGGGACCAATCAGAAAGCAGGGTTATAATGATGTCATTATGAAACGCACAATCACAGAGCAGGGTTATAACAATGTCATTATGAAGGGACCAATCCGAGAGCAGGGATATGATGACGTCATTATGAATACACCACTTAGAGAGCAGGGTTATTACAATGTCATTATGAAGGAACCAATCAGAGAGCCGGCTAATGATGATGTCATTGTCTCACTGTGACACGTGGGTGATGGACCACAGACTGAAAGGGAAACAGACTGACTGTGACACGTGGGTGATAGACGACAGACTGAAAGATAAACAGACTGACTGTGACACGTGGGTGATAGACCACAGACTGAACGGGAAACAGACTGACTGTGACATGTGGGTGATCGACGACAACTGAAAGAGAAACAGACTGACAGTGACACGTGGGTGATAGACGACAGACTGAAAGAGAAACAGACTCACTGTGACACGTGGGTGATAGATGACAGACTGAAAGGGAAACAAACTGACTGTGACACGTGGGTGATAGACGACAGACTGAAAGAGAAACAGACGACAGACTGAAAGAGAAACAGACTGACTGTGACACGTGGGTGATAGACGACAGACTGAAAGAGAAACAGACTCACTGTGACACGTGGGTGATAAACGACAGACTGAAAGGGAAAAAGACTGACTGTGACACGTGGGTGACTGGGGTCAGAACACACTGGTCCTCCTGGTCCAGATCGTCCCCAAAGCTGCTGTTCCTCTGGAGGGGACGAGGGTGCTGCACCTCCAACAAACCAGGGGTCTTTTTCACTGCCAACACATACAGTCCCACGCACGCACGCACGCACACACACACACACTCAGAATATGCATAGCCAAGTAACAGAAGATTTCCCTATGATCTTATAATGTCATTTAAAAAAATCCAAGCAAACCTTTCACATTTCTATATTTCTGTAGTGAAAACAAAACAGCTCAGTGCTTTGTTACCTGGGAGTGGAGAGCTGAACGTAAGGGAGGAAAGAGAGGTCCAGGACTGCTGGGTATCTGTGAGACCAAGAAGAGGAGGGAAGGGAGGGATGGAGACAAACACACAAGAGGATCATGTAGCTAGCAACCTAGTAGATACATGATCCTCTGGGTGGGATGGGAAAGGCTGGGAGGCATGCTTTCTACGGGTCATGGAGAGGGGTGGGGGCTAGGCGGGATGGGATGGGATGGGAAGCATGGTTTCTGGGTGGGGACGGAGGATTACGGCAGGTGGATGGGGACTAAGGGGGCAATGGGTTGGGGTTATCTTTGTATGCATTCAAATGTATTTTTTTAAAGCCCTCTTTACATCAGCAGTTGTCAACGTGCTTCATAGATACCCAGCCTGAAACACCAACAAGCTACTAAGATAATCACGATGACAAGATAGAAGGGTGGCACAACTGAGACATTTTGAAGGGAGTTCCAGAACCACTACAACCTCAATGTGCTGGAACCAACACATTCAACTGAAGACTGATTTATCTGCAGTTGACTGACTAAAGGGTTATTTACCTATACACACATGTACCGAAGGAGCAGGCAGTGAGAGACAGATATAACAGTAACCGAGACAGCGATTGTCCAAGAGGACAGCTGCAGTGATTGGTCAAGAGGACAGTAACAGATGCAGTGATTGGTCAAGAGGACAATGACAGATGCAGTGATTGGTCAAGAGGACAGTGACAGATGCAGTGATTGGTCAAGAGGACAGTAACATTGACAGTGATTGGTCAAGAGGACAGTGACAGATGCAGTGATTGGTCAAGAGGACAGTAACAGATGCAGTGATTGGTCAAGAGGACAGTAACAGATGCAGTGATTGGTCAAGAGGACAGTAACAGTGACAGTGATTGGTCAAGAGGACAGTAACAGATGCAGTGATTGGTCAAGAGGACAGTGACAGATGCAGTGATTGGTCAAGAGGATAGTAACAGATGCAGTGATTGTTCAAGAGGACAGTAAAAGTGACTGGACAGGAGGAATGGACACTAACAGGAGCTCACCACATCCTAGTGCTTCAGCTAAACAGAAGCCAGAAAAAGCAGATAGGGAAAAAGAGAGAGGGGGAAAAAGAGAAACAGAGAGGTAAAGAGAATAGAGAGTGTGTTGAAAACCGTGGGAAATGTCTAATACATTCATAAAATTAATCATAATTCATTTGACAGAAATGGAATTGGCTCTGATAACCCCTGGCAGAGTGCCATTAACATGGGGGTTTAGGTTACTCCAAGTCACTAAGATGCAGTGTAAATATATATAAGAGAGTACCCCTCTCCTACCTGTACACACAGTGCTGTAGACATCAGAGCTGAGCTCCCTCCCACTATTGAACACTGAGTCGTAGGAGATACTGGGAACAGTGGGAGAACCAGGCCCGTCGTCCTTCTCACTGCTCTTCAACTTCCTCCTCAGCTTCACCTGTTTACAGAGGGACAGACGTGAATGGATGGACGGACGGATGGATGGGTGGGTGGGTGGATGGATGGGTGGGTGGGTGGGTGGATGGATGGGTGGGTGGATGGATGATGGATGGATGGGTGGGTGGATGAATGATGGATGGATGGATGGGTGGGTGGGTATACAGACAGTGGGTGAATGGATGGGTGGATAGATGAATGGATGGGTGGATGGATAGATGGATGAATGGGTGGATAGATAAATGGATGGGTGGATAGATGGATGGATGAATGGATGGACAGATGGATGGATGGGTGGGTGGATGATGGATGGATGGAAGGGTGGGTGGGTATACGGACAGTGGGTGAATGGATGGGTGGATAGATGAATGGATGGGTGGATAGATTAATGGATGGGTGGATAGATGGGTGGATAGATGGATGAATGATGAATGGATGAATGGAAGGGTGGAGAGCGGGATTGGCTGGATGGGTAAATGGATGGGTAGAAGAATGGATTGATGAATGAATGAATGAAATAGCATCGATCTGATAACCAGTGATTCTATCCGGACAGCTGACCGTTTTCTTGGGCTTGGGACTGGATACAGAGGAGCTGAGCAGAGCAGGTCTCCTCCTCACAAACATCTTGAAGGTGGCCGAGTCAGGGTTTTCCACAGCAAAGACCCTCCACGAAGTCTGGACAGAGAATGTGATCAGGAAGTAAACAGACATTAACATTGCAGGTGACTACTAGAATCTACACCACAGTTGACTCGAGATGAAGGTACTTTTAAGGAATAGTGAGGAATGCATCTACCTAACCAAGCTCCACAGCATCTCCAGACTAACAGGTTTTCTGAAATGCAACAGTTGTTGTGAAGTAAAAGAGCATGCTGGTATAACAGAGATAAGAACGGGCCGAAAAGCTCACTTCACGGCTAGCTTGAAATGTCGCCAATTGTGCCATCGAATTGGATCCTTTTCTATAGCTCAACTGGTTCGTACGTTGTCAAGGGGGGCGGTCAAGCGTGTTAGCGAGGCAGAGGGCCCCAGGTTTGAGCTGTGGAACAGACAGTTTACTCTGAGTTGTAGTCAGAGAGAAGGAAGCTAATGTTGCTTATCTAGCACACTGATGTCAGTTCCACTGGGTACTGTCTCTGTCAGACTCACCTGGATGAGAATGGCAGCTGCAGGGATCTGTCTGTTGAAGTGCTTCTGCCTCTGTTTCTGTTGAACCTTCAGTGCAAAGCCTGAACCCAGGATCCCCTGCAAACAAACGCAGAGGATTACTACACTAGAAAAGTAAGGGGTGTTACCTAGTACCATAAAGGGTTCTTCAATTGTCCCCTAAGGAGAACCCTCTGAAAATAACTATTTTGGGTTCCAAGTAGAACCTCCAAAGGGTTCTACCTGGAACGAAGAAAAAAAGGTTATCCTATTGGGACAAACGAAAAACCCTTTTTTTTCTAAGAGTGGTGTACTTCCTGGTGTTACTGATGAACAAACAGTATCTTTCCACCGGATTACTCCTGCACTCACAGCCGGTAGGGCGAAGAAGGAGATGGCAAAGACTGAGAAACACGATGCAATGGTTTTACCGATCCACGTCTGAGGCACCTTGTCTCCATAGCCTATAGTTGTGACGGTCACCTGCAAAAGACAAAAGACTGCTAGGAGAGTCATCCCAGACACCTGCCCTGTTAAGTGAAGCCAGACACACACACACACCAGTGGAGGCTGCTGAGAGGAGGACAGCTCATTATAAATGGCTGTGACGGAGCAAATGGAATGGCATCAAATATCTGGAAACCATGGAAACCATGTGTTTGATACCATTCCACTAATTCCGCTCCAGTCATTACCACGAGCCTCTCCTCCCTGATTAAGGTGCCACCAACCTCCTGTGAAACACACACACACACACACACACACACACACACACACACACACACACACACACACACACACACACACACACAGCAGCCTTACCACCCCCCACCACAAGGCGTCAGCGTAGCTCCCGAACTCATTGGCTCCATTGCTGTCCACAGCATCCTTCTCTGCCAGGTACACAAAGTAGGAGGAGAAGATGAGCCCCAGGAAACCAATGTACAGCGTGGTGATGAGCTCCTGGAAACACACACACAGGCACGCACACACACATACACACACGCATGTACACATGCACGCACACACATAAAGGCACACACACACACGCGCACACACACAAAGGCACACACACATTCACAAAGGCATGAAAACACATACACAAAGGCATGAAAACACACACACAAAGGCATGAACACACACACACACACACAAAGGCATGAACACACACACACACACACAAAGGCATGCACACACACACACACACAAGACAACTTATTAAACTTAGTTATCTAGAGAGGAATAAATGTATTCATAAAAAATAAAAGTTTGTCGCTCAGCATTAAATTAGGAGTGTGTGTTAGTGTTAGTCAACTGTGTTAATCTGTGCAGTGAACAACTCATAACGATAAGAATACATGGTATTTATATAGTGGTTTTCAAGGACACAAACTAACCTGCCTGTGGATGAAGACCACAGAGCCCAGCAGACGCCACGTCCCTCCCTGCCGGTCCACATGAAGCATACGCAGGATCTGCAGGAAGCGAATTCCTCTGGAACAAACAACACACGGTCTGTGATCGGGGCTCCAGACAAACATTTTCCCCTGATGGAACTGACGACTGAGATGGTATTACAGATATTACCAATTAGTAATCATCTGATGAAGTGATTTAGTTATAGACAGACGACTGAGATGGTATTACAGATATTACCAATTAGTAATCATCTGATAAAGTGATTTAGTTATAGACAGACGACTGAGATGGTATTACAGATATTATCAATTAGTAATCGTCTGATAAAGTGATTTAGTTATAGACAGACTACTGAGATGGTATTACAGATATTACCAATTAGTAATCATCTGATAAAGTGATTTAGTTATAGACAGACGACTGAGATGGTATTACAGATATTACCAATTAGTAATCATCTGATAAAGTGATTTAGTTATAGACAGACTACTGAGATGGTATTACAGATATTACCAATTAGTAATCGTCTGATAAAGTGATTTAGTTATAGACAGACTACTGAGATGGTATTACAGATATTACCCATTAGTAATCGTCTGATAAAGTGATTTAGTTATAGACAGACTCCTGAGATGGTATTACAGATATTACCAATTAGTAATCGTCTGATAAAGTGATTTAGTTATAGACAGACTACTGAGATGGTATTACAGATATTACCAATTAGTAATCGTCTGATAAAGTGATTTAGTTATAGACAGACTACTGAGATGGTATTACAGATATTACCCATTAGTAATCGTCTGATAAAGTGATTTAGTTATAGACAGACGACTGAGATGGTATTACAGAAATAAGCTGTTTCATCTAACATGTCCACGCCAGGAATGCATGATTCAACGAATCCAGTGATGTCATGAATTTTGGGACAAATAGTCTATAGTTGTTATAGCTGGTTTTTATTGCATTTTGGGACAAATAGTCTATAGTTGTTATAGCTGTTTTTTTTTCTTTTTTCTTTTTGTTCAATAGAGATACATTTGCGCACATCTTTAATGCGCAATAATATCATAGGCTGATTTATTTGGGACTATTTCACCACCTGAGTAAGTGGAAACTCCAAAAATATTAGCTTGATCGCTAACTCTAAACATAATAGCCACTGATGGTGACCATGTAGGATTCCAACACTAAAGTCAATGTCCTAAAAAAACATTGCAGTTGTAGCCTACTACCCAATGAGGCTATGGCCGATGCAACGTCCGATTCGCATTGCTCCAGCTGCATATCTCAAAGCCATATTAAATATCTTGGTTGTAAAATAGCTTACTGAGAGTTGAGAAATAAAAACTACACCGACAGAAAGCTGAGAACCTCCTCTCTTTAACAGTGACAACTGTAGTTGCTGAGAACCTCCTCTCTTTAACAGTGAAAAGATGCTCGACTATGCATATTTTGGAAAGAAAACACTCTGAAGTTTCAGAATCTGCAAAGATTTTGTCTGTAAGTGCCCCAGAACTCATTCTACAGGCGAAACCAAGATGATACGTCAAACAGGAAATGAGCAGAATTTCTGAAGCTCTGTTTTCTAATGTCTCCTTATATGGCTGTGAATGCGACAGGAATAAGCTTAGACCTTCTGCCGTTTCCCCAAGATGTCGGCAGCATTGTGACGTATTTGTAGGCATATCATTGGAAGATTGACCATAAGAGACTACATTTTCCAAGTGTCCGCCTGGTGTCCTGCGTCGAAACAGGTGCGCAAAGCAATGTGCAAGTATTTTTCCATTTGATTGAGAGGAGAAACCATGCTTCCACGAACGATATATCATCGAAGAGATATGTGAAAAACACCTTGAGGATTGATTCTAAACAACGTTTGCCATGTTTTCAGTCGATATTATGGAGTTAATTTGGAAAAAAGTTCACGTTTTGAGGACTGAATTTTCGTTTTTTTTTGGTAGCCAAATGTGATGTACAAAACGGAGCTATTTCTAATACACAAAGAATCTTTTTGGAAAAACTGAGCCTCTGCTATCTAACTGAGAGTCTCCTCATTGAAAACATCAGAAGTTCTTCAAAGGTAAATTATTTTATTTGAAGGCTTTTATGTTTTTGTTGAAATGTTGCGTGCTGGATGCTAACGCTAATGCTAACGCTAAATGCTACGCTAGCTAGCTACTTTTACACAAATGATTGTTTTCCTATGGTTGAGAAGCATATTTTGAAAATCTGAGATGACAGTGTTGTTTACAAAAGGCTAAGCTTGAGAGATGGCATATTTATTTCATTTCATTTGCGATTTTCATGAATAGTTAACGTTGCGTTATGGTAATGAGCTTGAGTCTGTATTCACGATCCCGGATCCGGGATGGGGAGATCAGAAAGGTTAACAGTGACAACCGTAGTTGCTGAGAACCTCCTCACTTTAACAGTGACAACCGTAGTTGCTGAGAACCTCCTCTCTTTAACAGTGACAACCGTAGTTGCTGAGAACCTCCTCTCTTTAACAGTGACAACCGTAGTTGCTGAGTACCTCCTCTCTTTAACAGTGACAACCGTAGTTGCTGAGAACCTCCTCTCTTTAACAGTGACAACCGTAGTTGCTGTGAACCTCCTCTCTTTAACAGTGACAACCGTAGTTGCTGAGAACCTCCTCTCTTTAACAGTGACAACCGTAGTTGCTGAGAACCTCCTCTCTTTAACAGTGACAACCGTAGTTGCTGAGAACCTCCTCTCTTTAACAGTGACAACAGTAGTTGCTGAGAACCGCCTCTCTTTAACAGTGACAACCGTAGTTGCTGAGAACCTCCTCTCTTTAACAGTGACAACCGTAGTTGCTGAGAACCTCCTCTCTTTAACAGTGACAACCATAGTTGCTGAGTACCTCCTCTCTTTAACAGTGACTACTGTAGTTGCTTCCAAAGATGTTTATTACCCGCAATTTGGATTTTGAAATGTTACAGCCTATACAATCTGAAAGAAATTAAAAATTGTGAGTGTGAGTAAGTGGCTCGCTCATTACAGCAGCAGGCCCCAGCGAAACAGGCACAGAGACCTTCATTACAGCAGCAGGCCCCAGCGAAACAGGCACAGAGACCTTCATTACAGCAGCAGGCCCCAGCGAAACAGGCACAGAGACCTTCATTACAGCAGCAGGCCCCAGCGAAACAGGCACAGAGACCTTCATTACAGCAGCAGGCCCCAGCGAAACTGGCACAGAGACCTTCATTACAGCAGCAGGCCCCAGCGAAACAGGCACAGAGACCTTCATTACAGCAGCAGGCCCCAGCGAAACAGGCACAGAGACCTTCATTACAGCAGCAGGCCCCAGCGAAACAGGCACAGAGACCTTCATTACAGCAGCAGGCCCCAGCAAAACAGGCACAGGGGCAGAGACCTTCACTACAGCAGCAGGCCCCAGCTAAACAGGCACAGAGACCTTCATTACAGCAGCAGGCCCCAGCGAAACAGGCACAGAGACCTTCATTACAGCAGCAGGCCCCAGCAAAACAGGCACAGGGGCAGAAACCTTCACTACAGCAGCAGGCCCCAGCGAAACAGGCACAGAGACCTTCATTACAGCAGCAGGCCCCAGCAAAACAGGCACAGGGGCAGAAACCTTCATTACAGCAGCAGGCCCCAGCGAAACAGGCACAGAGACCTTCATTACAACAGCAGGCCCCAGCAAAACAGGCACAGGGGCAGAGACCTTCACTACAGCAGCAGGCCCCAGCTAAACAGGCACAGGGGCAGAGACCTTCACTACAGCAGCAGGCCCCAGCTAAACAGGCACAGGGGCAGATACCTTCACTACAGCAGCAGGCCCCAGCTAAACAGGCACAGGGACAAAGACCTTCAGTACAGCAGCAGGCCCCAGCTAAACAGGCACAGGGACAGAGACCTTCATTACAGCAGCAGGCCCCAGCTAAACAGGCACAGGGACAAAAACCTTCACTACAGCAGCAGGCCCCAGCAAAACAGGCACAGGGACAGAGACCTTCAGTACAGCAGCAGGCCCCAGCTAAACAGACACAGGGACAGAGACCTTCAGTACAGCAGCAGGCCCCAGCTAAACAGGCACAGGGACAAAGACCTTCACTACAGCAGCAGGCCCCAGCTAAACAGGCACAGGGACAAAGACCTTCACTACAGCAGCAGGCCCCAGCTAAACAGGCACAGGGGCAGAGACCTTCATTACAGCAGCAGGCCCCATCTAAACAGGCACAGAGACCTTCATTACAGCAGCAGGCCCCAGCTAAACAGGCACAGGGACAAAGACCTTCACTACAGCAGCAGGCCCCAGCTAAACAGGCACAGGGACAGAGACCTTCACTACAGCAGCAGGCCCCAGCTAAACAGGCACAGGGACAGAGACCTTCATTACAGCAGCAGGCCCCAGCTAAACAGGCACAGGGACAAAGACATTCATTACAGCAGCAGGCCCCAGCAAAACAGACACAGGGGCAGAGACCTTCACTACAGCAGCAGGCCCCAGCTAAACAGGCACAGGGACAAAGACCTTCATTACAGCAGCAGGCCCCAGCTAAACAGGCACAGGGACAGAAACCTTCATTATAGCAGCAGGCCCCAGCTAAACAGGCACAGAAACCTTCATTATAGCAGCAGGCCCCAGCTAAACAGGCACAGAAACCTTCATTATAGCAGCATGCCCCAGCTAAACAGGCACAGGGACAGAAACCTTCATTACAGGAATCATGAGGATAATAATGCACATTACTATTTGACCAAATCATGGTTACAGCCAAGTTTGGAGTGAGGTGACCATGTAGAATGTGCAGCTTGCCAATAGCCAAGTCAAAAGTGTAGCAAAATGCAACTAAATGGTCGCAGTCTGGAGCCCTGCATGATAGTGCTGTAAACATAGATGATTTAGGACATGAGAGTCGAGGGCCAGTGTCTTACCTGACAGCAGACGTGGCAAACACCTGTCCATTGGAGCCTACTACCAGTACGATGATGGAGGCCACCACTACAATCAAATCTGCAGAGAAGCACACAGTGGAGGGGAGACATGTTACAGGAGGGAGCCGTGTTACAGGAGGGAGACATGTTACAGGAGGGAGACATGTTACAGGAGGGGCCATGTTACA
>NC_143047.1:42650000-42667500 GCF_057628025.1 Oncorhynchus mykiss
TCTGTCTGTCTGTCTGTCTGTCTGTGGGTGTCTGTCTGTGGGTGTCTGTCTGTGGGTGTCTGTCTGTGGGTGTCTGTCTGTCTGGGTGTCTGCCTGGGGGTCTGTCTGTGGGTAGGGAAGAAGTGTGTGCAGGTTTTTGCTCCAACCCACTCCTAACTACCCCCCCTCCCAGGCGATGAGTGAGATGCTGAAGGAGAACAAGTCGTTGCGGAGTCTCAACCTGGAGTCTAACTTCATCACCAGCGCTGGTGCTGCTGCTCTGGTGGACTCTCTCCGAGACAACGACACACTGACTGAGATCAAGATAGACAACCAGGTAACACACGCACACACACACACACACGCACACACTGACTGAGATCAAGATAGACAACCAGGTAACACACACACACACACACACACACACGCACACACTGACTGAGATCAAGATAGACAACCAGGTAACACACACACACACACACACACTGACTGAGATCAAGATAGACAACCAGGTAACACACGCACACACACACACGCACACACTGACTGAGATCAAGATAGACAACCAGGTAACACACACACACACACACACACACACTGACTGAGATCAAGATAGACAACCAGGTAACACACACACACACACACACACACACACACACACACACACACACACACTGACTGAGATCAAGATAGACAACCAGGTAACACACACACACACACACACACACACACACACACACTTCACACTAAATATACACACGCGCACACACACACTCACTGAGATCAAGATAGACATCCAGGTAGCACACACACACACATCACACACACACACACACACACACTCACTGAGATCAAGGTAGACAACCAGGTAGCACACACACACACACACACTCACTGAGATCAAGGTAGACAACCAGGTAGCACACACACACACACACACACATCACACACACACACACACACACACACACTCACTGAGATCAAGGTAGACAACCAGGTAGCACACACACACACACACACACACACACACACTAAATATAAACACACATCACACTAAATACACACATACATGATCACACTAACTATACACACACTAACTCACTACAGGGGGTTTTGTCCAATTTTTCAGGATGGTAAAACGTTTTCAGCTGGAACTTAAAACCAGATCTAAAGTAGAAACTCTAAACAGAGAAAGATCATCTAACAGTCACCAAACATTTAGGACGTCAGGGAGAATCTAGAATTCAAAAACATTTGTCGTGATGTGGGGCCCCCGTTCATTTAGTTACAACGTTTGAGTCACTCAGATTGCTTAAGACATGGCACAATGGTGTAGGATTCAAATGTTCTCTCAGCCACATGGCAAAATGTGTAGGATTCACATGTTCTCTCAGCCACATGGCAAAATGTGTAGGATTCACATGTTCTCTCAGCCACATGGAAAAATGTGTAGGATTCACATGTTCTCTCAGCCACATGGCACAATGGTGTAGGATTCACATGTTCTCTCAGCCACATGGCAAAATGTGTAGGATTCACATGTTCTCTCAGCCACATGGAAAAATGTGTAGGATTCACATGTTCTCTCAGCCACATGGAAAAATGTGTAGGATTCACATGTTCTCTCAGCCACATGGCAAAATGGTGTAGGATTCAAATGTTCTCTCAGCCACATGGCAAAATGTGTAGGATTCACATGTTCTCTCAGCCACATGGCAAAATGGTGTAGGATTCACATGTTCTCTCAGCCACATGGCAAAATGGTGTAGGATTCACATGTTCTCTCAGCCACATGGCAAAATGGTGTAGGATTCACATGTTCTCTCAGCCACATGGCAAAATGGTGTAGGATTCAAATGTTCTCTCAGCCACATGGCAAAATGTGTAGGATTCACATGTTCTGTCAGCCACATGGCACAATGGTGTAGGATTCAAATGTTCTCTCAGCCACATGGCAAAATGTGTAGGATTCACATGTTCTGTCAGCCACATGGCACAATGGTGTAGGATTCACATGTTCTCTCAGCCACATGGCAAAATGGTGTAGGATTCACATGTTCTCTCAGCCACATGGCAAAATGGTGTAGGATTCAAATGTTCTCTCAGCCACATGGCAAAATGTGTAGGATTCAAATGTTCTCTCAGCCACATGGCAAAATGTGTAGGATTCACATGTTCTCTCAGCCACATGGCAAAATGTGTAGAATTCAAATGTTCTGTCAGCCACATGGCAAAATGTGTAGAATTCAAATGTTCTGTCAGCCACATGGCAAAATGTGTAGAATTCAAATGTTCTGTCAGCCACATGTCAAAATGTGTAGAATTCAAATGTTCTCTCAGCCACATGGCAAAATGTGTAGAATTCAAATGTTCTGTCAGCCACATGGCAAAATGTGTAGGATTCACATGTTCTCTCAGCCACATGGCAAAATGTGTAGGATTCACATGTTCTCTTAGCCACATGGCAAAATGTGTAGAATTCAAATGTTCTGTCAGCCACATGGCAAAATGTGTAGGATTCACATGTTCTCTCAGCCACATGGCAAAATGTGTAGGATTCACATGTTCTCTTAGCCACATGGCAAAATGTGTAGAATTCAAATGTTCTGTCAGCCACATGGCAAAATGTGTAGGATTCACATGTTCTCTCAGCCACATGGCAAAATGTGTAGGATTCACATGTTCTCTTAGCCACATGGCAAAATGTGTAGAATTCAAATGTTCTGTCAGCCACATGGCAAAATGTGTAGGATTCACATGTTCTCTCAGCCACATGGCAAATGTGTAGGATTCACATGTTCTCTCAGCCACATGGCAAAATGTGTAGGATTCACATGTTCTCTTAGCCACATGGCAAAATGTGTAGAATTCAAATGTTCTGTCAGCCACATGGCAAAATGTGTAGAATTCAAATGTTCTGTCAGCCACATGGCAAAATGGGTAGAATTCAAATGTTCTGTCAGCCACATGGCAAAATGGTGTAGGATTCACATGTTCTCTCAGCCACATGGCACAATGGTGTAGGATTCAAATGTTCTCTCAGCCACATGGCAAAATGTGTAGGATTCACATGTTCTCTCAGCCACATGGAAAAATGTGTAGGATTCACATGTTCTCTCAGCCACATGGCACAATGGTGTAGGATTAAAATGTTCTCTCAGCCACATGGCAAAATGTGTAGGATTCAAATGTTCTGTCAGCCACATGGCAAAATGTGTAGGATTCACATGTTCTCTCAGCCACATGGCAAAATGTGTAGGATTCACATGTTCTCTTAGCCACATGGCAAAATGTGTAGAATTCAAATGTTCTGTCAGCCACATGGCAAAATGTGTAGGATTCACATGTTCTCTCAGCCACATGGCAAAATGTGTAGGATTCACATGTTCTCTTAGCCACATGGCAAAATGTGTAGAATTCAAATGTTCTGTCAGCCACATGGCAAAATGTGTAGGATTCACATGTTCTCTCAGCCACATGGCAAATGTGTAGGATTCACATGTTCTCTCAGCCACATGGCAAAATGTGTAGGATTCACATGTTCTCTCAGCCACATGGCAAAATGGTGTAGGATTCACATGTTCTCTCAGCCACATGGCAAAATGGTGTAGGATTCACATGTTCTCTCAGCCACATGGCAAAATGGTGTAGGATTCAAATGTTCTCTCAGCCACATGGCAAAATGGTGTAGGATTCACATGTTCTCTCAGCCACATGGCAAAATGGTGTAGGATTCACATGTTCTCTCAGCCACATGGCACAATGGTGTAGGATTCACATGTTCTCTCAGCCACATGGCACAATGGTGTAGGATTCAAATGTTCTCTCAGCCACATGGCAAAATGTGTAGGATTCAAATGTTCTGTCAGCCACATGGCACAATGGTGTAGGATTCACATGTTCTCTCAGCCACATGGCAAAATGGTGTAGGATTCACATGTTCTCTCAGCCACATGGCAAAATGGTGTAGGATTCAAATGTTCTCTCAGCCACATGGCAAAATGGTGTAGGATTCACATGTTCTGTCAGCCACATGGCACAATGGTGTAGGATTCACATGTTCTCTCAGCCACATGGCAAAATGGTGTAGGATTCAAATGTTCTCTCAGCCACATGGCAAAATGTGTAGGATTCACATGTTCTCTCAGCCACATGGCAAAATGTGTAGAATTCAAATGTTCTGTCAGCCACATGGCAAAATGTGTAGAATTCAAATGTTCTGTCAGCCACATGGCAAAATGTGTAGAATTCAAATGTTCTGTCAGCCACATGGCAAAATGTGTAGAATCCAAATGTTCTCTCAGCCACATGGCAAAATGTGTAGAATTCAAATGTTCTGTCAGCCACATGGCAAAATGTGTAGGATTCACATGTTCTCTCAGCCACATGGCAAAATGTGTAGGATTCACATGTTCTCTCAGCCACATGGCAAAATGTGTAGAATTCAAATGTTCTGTCAGCCACATGGCAAAATGTGTAGAATTCAAATGTTCTGTCAGCCACATGGCAAAATGGTGTAGGATTCACATGTTCTGTCAGCCACATGGCAAAATGGGTAGAATTCAAATGTTCTGTCAGCCACATGGCAAAATGGTGTAGGATTCACATGTTCTGTCAGCCACATGGCAAAATGGGTAGAATTCAAATGTTCTGTCAGCCACATGGCAAAATGGTGTAGGATTTATATGTTCTCTCAGGCACATGGCAAAATTGTGTAGGATTCAAATGTTCTGTCAGCCACATGGCAAAATGTGTAGAATTGCAGGAAAATAACTTTAAAACAGCTCCATTTTGTCACTGTGGTCAACAGGAGGGCATCTAAAAAATGTTGGTCGGTGACGCACTGTTGACTTCTCCAGGAGTCAGACCAAGCGGAGTGTGTGTGTGTGGTTCTTGATGTGTGTGTGGTTCTTGATGTGTTTGTGGTTCTTGATGTGTGTGTGTGTGTGGTTCTTGATGTGTGTGTGTGGTTCTTGACGTGTGTGTGTGGTTCTTGACGTGTGTGTGTCTCTACAGAGGCAGCAGCTGGGGACTTCAGTAGAGATGGAGATGGCTAAGATGCTGGAGGACAACAACAGCATAGTGAAGTTTGGCTACCACTTCTGTCAGCAAGGCCCACGGGCTAGAGCTGCTGCTGCTATCACCAAGAACAATGACCTGAGTAAGAACACACACACACACACACACACACACACACACACACACACACACCATCACTCAGCTTTTAGGATTAGCCTCTTTTGGGCCAATCCTATAACACAGTATATTATACTACAGTCTGTGACTATAACACAGTATATTATACTACAGTCAGTCTGACAGGGTTACTATAATACAGTATATTATACTACAGTCAGACTGACTATAACACAGTATATTATACTACAGTCAGACTGACTATAACACAGTATATTATACTACAGTCAGTCTGACAGGGTTACTATAACACAGTATATTATACTACAGTCAGACTGACTATAACACAGTATATTATACTACAGTCAGACTGACTATAACACAGTATATTATACTACAGTCAGACTGACTATAACACAGTATATTATACTACAGTCAGACTGACTATAACGCAGTATATTATACTACAGTCAGTCTGACAGGGTTACTATAACACAGTATATTATACTACAGTCAAACTGACTATAACACAGTATATTATACTACAGGCAGACTGACTATAACACAGTATATTATACTACAGTCAGACTGACTATAACACAGTATATTATACTACAGTCAGTCTGACAGGGTTACTATAACACAGTATATTATACTACAGTCAGACTAACTATAACACAGTATAGTTACAGTCAGACTGACAGGGTTACTATAACACAGTATATTATACTACTGTCATACTGACAGGGTTACTATAACACAGTATATTATACTATAGTCAGTCTGACTATAACACAGTATATTATACTACAATCAGACTGACTATAACACAGTATATTATACTACTATCAGACTGACTATAACACAGTATATTATACTACAATCAGACTGACTATAACACAGTATGTTATACTACAGTCAGACTGACTATAACACAGTATATTATACTACAGTCAGACTGACAGGGTTACTATAACACAGTATATAATACTATAGTCAGACTGACTATAACACAGTATATTATACTACAGTCAGACTGACAGGGTTACTATAACACAGTATATTATACTACAGTCAGTCTGACTATAACACAGTATATTATACTACAGTCAGTCTGACTATAACACAGTATATTATACTACAGTCAGACTGACTATAACACAGTATATTATACTACAGTCAGACTGACAGGGTTACTATAACACAGTATATTATACTACAGTCAGTCTGACTATAACACAGTATATTATACTACAGGCAGACTGACTATAACACAGTATATTATACTACAGTCAGTCTGACTATAACACAGTATATTATACTACAGTCAGTCTGACTATAACACAGTATATTATACTACAGGCAGACTGACTATAACACAGTATATTATACTACAGTCAGTCTGACTATAACACAGTATATTATACTACAGTCAGACTGACTATAACACAGTATATTATACTACAGTCAGACTGACTATAACACAGTATATTATACTACAGTCTGACTGACAGGGTTACTATAACACAGTATATTATACTACAGTCTGACTGACAGGGTTACTATAACACAGTATATTATACTACAGTCTGACTGACAGGGTTACTATAACACAGTATATTATACTACAGTCAGACTGACTATAACACAGTATATTATACTACAGTCAGTCTGATAGGGTTACTATAACAGTGTTATATCATAATTCTACCATCTCAAAGACACATTTCCAGCTGTTTCCATGGTGACGCAGAGGGTGGGTGGATTTGGTTCATGTTGTTTTATACCCAGGGCTTTGGTGAGGACGACATTTAGCTTCTCTTCTTGAAGACAGACTTTTTTCTTCTAGTCCTGTTGAAAGAGCTCTTCCTCCTTTCTTTCCTGTCGTTTGACATTGTTCCCTCTCTCCTCTTGTCCTGTCTGAAGCCCAGGGCCTCTCTCCTCCTGTCTTGTCGGAAGCCCTGGGCCTCTCTCCTCTTGTCCTGTCTGAAGCCCTGGGCCTCTCTCCTCCTGTCCTGTCTGAAGCCCTGGGCCTCTCTCCTCCTGTCCTGTCTGAAGCCCTGGGCCTCTCTCCTCCTGTCCTGTCTGAAGCCCTGGGCCTCTCTCCTCTTGTCCTGTCTGAAGCCCTGGGCCTCTCTCCTCTTGTCCTGTCTGAAGCCCAGGGCCCCTCTCCTCTTGTCCTGTCTGAAGCCCTGGGCCTCTCTCCTCTTGTCCTGTCTGAAGCCCTGGGCCTCTCTCCTCCTGTCCTGTCTGAAGCCCAGGGCCTCTCTCCTCCTGTCCTGTCTGAAGCCCAGGGCCTCTCTCCTCCTGTCCTGTCTGAAGCCCTTCGTTAGCATAAGGCTGGTTTGACTTCTTCGTTAGCATAAGGCTGGTTTGACTTCTTCGTTAGCATAAGGCTGGTTTGACTTCTTCGTTAGCATAAGGCTGGTTTGACTTCTTCGTTAGCATAAGGCTGGTTTGACCTCTTCGTTAGCATAAGGCTGGTTTGACTGTTCGTTAGCATAAGGCTGGTTTGACTTCTTCTTTAGCATACGGCTGGTTTGACTTCTTCGTTAGCATACGGCTGGTTTGACCTCTTCGTTAGCATAAGGCTGGTTTGACCTCTTCGTTAGCATAAGCTGGATTGACCTCTTCGTTAGCATACGGCTGGTTTGACTCTGACGTGGGCTGGTTTGACTCTGACGTGGGCTGGTTTGACTCTGACGTGGGCTGGTTTGACTCTGACGTGGGCTGGTTTGACTGACGGGGGCTTGTATGCACTTTAAAATCATAGGGTTGGACTCTTCTGTCTCTTCTGACCAGCACGGGACTGTTTTAGGATTGTTTGATCACCATGTTGTTTGCTGTGTTTTGATCAAGTTTCTATCTCACTGTATAATTCCTCCTTGTCCTCTTCTCCTTGTCCTCTTCCTGTCTTCTCTCCAGTCCGCAAGAGGCGAGTGGAGGGGGACCAGTAAGAGGCGGAGCCTGTCATGTCTCCCAGACCTGTCCCGTCGTCTCATCTCGCCGTATGGAATACATTTTCAGCCAATCCCCTGGTCTCATCTCACCGTGGACGTTAAAGTCTTGTGCCAAAACCCGGAGCAAGGCGCCCTCAACCAGACCGGGACTGTGAGTCCCAAATGGCACCCTTGTTCCCTACGTAGTGCACTACTTATGATCCGAGCCCTAGGGGCTGTGATCGTGCCCTATAGAGAATAGGGTTCCATTTGAGACCCAGCTAACATCATCTATCTGAGGAGAAGAGAAATAACTGGAATAGCTCTCTCTAGTACCTACATATCTATACACACATGTTGTTGTTGTTGTTGTTATTATTATTGTTTATTATACTATTGTTAGAACTACAGCTGTACATCTTATTGTTTAGTTTTTTCAGTTCATTTCAGGCGCTTTCTTTTTTTAAATTTTCTCTGAATGATTTATTTTCTGTTTTTTTTTTACTGTGTTTAGAGCAACATGAACAGTACTGTAATCTAACCAAGTAACCATGGTTTTAAACATACTATCCTAACCTCTGACCTCTAACCCTACAGTGGTATAGGGCCCTGACCTCCAACCCCTACAGTGGTACGGGACAGGCCTCCCTAGCTAGACTGCTGTATCTCTTGGTTCTGAAAGCTCTTGGTTCTGATCAGTGCTTCCTACACAGGGGGAAGAGTGAGGTTGATGTGATGGTAGGGCTGTCTGTTAACCTCCTGGGGTGGATGTGGTGGGTTGTCCTGGTAGGGCTGTCTGTTTAACCTCCTGGGGTGGATGTGGTGGGTTGTCCTGGTAGGGCTGTCTGTTAACCTCCTGGGGTGGATGTGGTGGGTTGTCCTGGTAGGGCTGTCTGTTTAACCTCCTGGGGTGGATGTGGTGGGTTGTCCTGGTAGGGCTGTCTGTTAACCTCCTGGGGTGGATGTGGTAGATTGTCCTGGTAGGGCTGTCTGTTTAACCTCCTGGGGTGGATGTGGTGGGTTGTCCTGGTAGGGCTGTCTGTTAACCTCCTGGGGTGGATGTGGTGGGTTGTCCTGGTAGGGCTGTCTGTTAACCTCCTGGGGTGGATGTGGTGGGTTGTCCTGGTAGGGCTGTCTGTTAACCTCCTGGGGTGGATGTGGTGGGTTGGCCTGGTAGGGCTGTCTGTTTAACCTCCTGGGGTGGATGTGGTGGGTTGTCCTGGTAGGGCTGTCTGTTAACCTCCTGGGGTGGATGTGGTGGGTTGGCCTGGTAGGGCTGTCTGTTAACCTCCTGGGGTGGATGTGGTGGGTTGTCCTGGTAGGGCTGTCTGTTAACCTCCTGGGGTGGATGTGGTGGGTTGGCCTGGTAGGGCTGTCTGTTAACCTCCTGGGGTGGATGTGGTGGGTTGGTGCAGCTGTAGTGTACTCTGAGGAGTGTATGAGAACAGCTGCCTCTCTGAAAAAGTCTCAAGCCCTGAAGAACGTTTATAGATGTCTTAATACTGTCGTAAAGAATTTAAAGTCTTAAAGAATTAAAGTCTTACAATTGATAATACGGTGGATCTCTTTCAATCAAAACAGTTTTTTTTTTCTAAATCGATTCAGACTCCGATTTAATGGTTTTATTTTATGTCCCTCTATGTCACTGGGAAACGTATGTGGATGTTATTTAACCAAGTAAATACGAGGTTTTTAAATCCACGACGATGAAGCATTGACCTGATCTTCTGCTCTCCTGTTATTGGTCTGGCGTGAACGTCAGCTCAACCAATGGGCTTCTCCGATACTGAACCATGCCAAAGACTAATATGCAGCGCTTACATACATACTGGAGGAGATGCCACTCCATGTCACTATATTCTCTTTAGATTACACATATCCTGTCAGAGAGTAGGTTAGATTAGACAGAAAACAACATCTGGGTTCATTACACTTGTTTTTTTAATTTGAAGAATACAATGTCGAGAGTAAGAGTACAATGTCGTCATTTTTGATGTGCACTGTGTTCCTTCTCTCTGCTGGGCTGTTGTTGCTTATGGCGATGGAACAAGGAAAGATGGCCGTCAAGTGTCTGTGTGAAGGAATGTCATGGTAATGAGAGAGACGCAGGAGAGAGCAACACACCACACACACACACAGTGGTCTGGAACCGGCTCCTAGCCCTGGCATGCTACTCACTATGGAAGAAAACCAACATGCTGTGTTAAACTCAGCTGGATTCTCCGGAGAACACTAGCCTGCTGTAAAACAGACAAAATACAGCCTGATGTTGACACTCACCATTTATAGAGAATTACAAACTGGGTGGTTCAAGCCCTGAATGCTGATTGGCTGACAGCTGTGGTACATCAGACCGTATACCACGGGTATGACACAACATTTAATTTTTACTGCTCTACTTACGTTGGTAACCAGTTTCTAATAGCAATAAGGCACCTTGGGGGTTTATATGGCAAATATACCACGGCTAAGGGCTGTGTCAAGGCACTCCACGCTGCGTCGTGCATAAGAACAGCCCTTAGCTGTGGTATATTGGCACTATACCACCCCCTCTCCGTGCCTTATTGTTTAATTACAGGCTGGCCTCCTGGACTCACATGAATCCTACTGGACCAAAACTGCTGAATCTGTGTCCAGGAAACTGGTCCTATGTGTTGTTAATGTGGTAATCTGGAGTAGGAAGTCCTCGTGTTGAGATCATGTGGTTTGTCTGGACCAATACGATGCTCGTGTTTAGTTTCTTAATCACATCTGGTGAACCAGCCAGTTAGTCAGCCTTGATTCTGTGGGTGGGATAGAGCGATGTGATTGGCTGACTAAGGTTATTTGGAGTGATGCTGTCTGCTTAACTATAATGTCTGAATCCCAAATGGTTCCCTGTTCCTTATATGGTGTGCTTCCTGTTGACCAGGGCCCATAGGGTGTAACCCAGGCTATAATAACCTGGCTCTGTGCTCTGCTCTGTCCATAATCTGATCTTAATCATGTATATTGTTATAGTTGACCATCTCATAATGTTTAACCCTCACACACATTCCACACCGTCACACATACACCTGTGTGTATCAAGTAAATGTAAAGATGATTTAGATTTTTTTGTATGGTGAAGCTCCATGTCTGAGACTAAAGAGTAGAGGAAGTAGGAAGCTGTACTGTTAATATTAACCACCAAGCCTGCTAGAAAGGCCATGTCAACTATAATACGTCCTCAACCAATAAATGATTTTACATACGCTGTTCCTCTCTGTTGTCTTAACGTTTCATCCATGTGGTTCATGTGCAGTATTTTATAGTCCTACTGAATTCAATTCAATAACTTTTTTTAAAATTGTTTCCCAAGGTGAACTTTTTTATGGTGTTGTAATCAATGTCTTTGTCCCAGGAAGAGCAATCCGTCTCAACATCATGCATTTATCAGATCCCAAACACAACGCAGGACATCACACTGGCTGTTCAACAAGTACAGAGTGGTAGTGTACTCTGTTCTAGTGGAAATGAATCCAGATCACAGTTGTGTGATTCCCTTTGGAACTCACCTTGGGTTCAAAGGGCATTCCCATAGCGATAGTGATACGGGCAGGTCGTTATATACACTGAACAAAAATATAAACGCAACATTAAGTATTTTCAAAGATTTTACTGAGTTTACATTTCATATAAGGAAAATCCGTCAATTGAAAAATGCATTAGGCTCTAATCTATGGATTTGACATGACTGGGAATACAGATATGTATCTGTTGGTCATAGAAACCAGTCAATATCTGGTGTGACCACCATTTGCCTCATGCAGCGTGACACATCTCCTTCACATAGAGTTGATCAGACTGTTGATTGTGGAATGTTGTCCCACTCCTCTTCAATGGCTGTGTGAAGTTGCTGGAAATGGGCTGGGAACTGGAACACGCTGTTCTATACGTTGATCCAGAGCATCCCAAACATGCTCAATGGGTGACATGTCTGGTGAGAATGCAGGCCATGGGACATTTTCAGCTTCCAGGAATTGTGTACAGATCCTTGCGACATGAGGCCGTGCGTTATCATGCTGAAACATGAGGTGATGGAGGTGAATGAACGCCACGACAACAGACCTCTCAATCTGTTTAAGGTTATTTCTGTGCATTCAAATTGCCATCAATAAAAGGCACATTTATTTGTAGCTTATGCCTGCCCACACCATAACCCGACATCAGCAAACCATCAGTGGGTAAATGCTCACCTTTGATGGCCACTGGCACGCTGGAGAAGTGTGCTCTTCTCTGATAAATCCCGGTTTCAACTGTACTGGGCAGATAGACTTTTTAATTTAAAATGTAATCTTCATTTAACTTGGCAAGTCAGTTTAAGAACAAATTCTTATTTACAATGACGGCCTACCAAAAGACAAAAGGCCTCCTGCGTGGACGGGGGTCCTGGGATTAAACATAAATACAATATAAATATAGGACAAAACACACATCACAACAAGACAGACAACACAACACGACATAAAGAGAGACCTAAGACAACAACATAGCAAGACAGACAACACAACACGACATAAAGAGAGACCTAAGACAACAACATAGCAAGACAGACAACACAACACGACATAAAGAGAGACCTAAGACAACAACATAGCAAGACAGACAACACAACACGACATAAAGAGAGACCTAAAGACAACAACATAGCAAGGCAGCAACACATGACAACACAGCATGGTAGCAACACAACACAACAACAACATGGTAGCAGAACAAAACATGGTACAAACATTATTGGGCCCAGACAACAGCACAAAGGTAGAGACAGCAATACATCACGCAAAGCAGCCACAACTGTCAGTAAGAGTGTCCATGATTGAGTCTCTGAATGAAGAGATGGAGATAAAACTGTCCAGTTTGAGTGTTTTGTTGCAGCTCGTTCCAGTCGCTAGCTGCAGAGAACTGAAAAGAGGAGCGACCCAGGGATGTGATGACCATGCTCTTTAATCAGCTTCTTGATATGCCACACGATGCTCACTAACATGGATGGAAACAAATTTGTGCACAACATTTGAGAGAAATAAGCTTTTTGTACGAATGGACATTTTCTGGGATGATTTTTTTCAGTTCATGGGACCAACACTTTACATGTTGCGTTTATATTTTTGTTCAGTGTAGTTGGAAGGATTCTACAGGAGTGTGTGTGTGTGTGTGTGTGTGTGTGTGTGTGTGTGTGTGTGTGTGTGTGTGTGTGTGAGACGTCCTCTAATTAGATCCAGTTTCTGTGATTGTTTGCACATGCCTGCAGGATGATGTCATGAGTGACTACATTCCTCTCTGGGTTAACTGTGGCAGTGTTGGATCTCACTGCCCTAGTGTGTGAGGGGGGGGGGGGTTGGATCCCACTTTCATAATGTGTGTGTGTGTAGCGTTGGATCTGGTTGCCGTAGTGGACCTCTGTGGGACTCTGGCCAGAGGGGAAATGAATGAGTCATGAGTTTCCACTCCCTGAGAAGACAGAGAGAGAAAGAAAGAGAGAGAGAGAGAGAGAAGAATGGAGAACAGATCATGAGAACAGTTTCCATCTCTCTCTCTCTCTCTCTCATGTATGGGGTGTTATCACAGCAGAGGTCTGTACTGTAATAGAGAACACTGAAGCAGCAGTTGTGGTGTAACCATGGTTACCAGACAAGCTCTCTCGACGTTCCACAGAATATAATAGAAACTGATCATAGAAATGGACAAGTTATTGTCCACCCAGTGTCATACCCAACATCATAATCAAACATTAGAATTTCACAAAGACAGATGTAAGAGATATATAGGCCTAGAGATATCAGAGATATAGAGATATAGGCCTAGAGATATCAGAGATATAGAGATATAGGCCTAGAGATATCAGAGATATGGGTCTAGAGATATAGAGATATGGGCCTAGAGATATCAGAGATATAGAGATATGGGCCTAGAGATATCAGAGATATAGGCCTAGAGATATCAGAAATATAGAGATAGAGATATAGGCCTAGAGATATAGGCCTAGAGATATCAGAGATATAGATATATGGGCCTAGAGATATCAGAGATATAGAGATATGGACCTAGAGATATCAGAGATATAGAGATATAGGCCTAGAGATATCAGAGATGTAGAGATATGGGCCTAGAGATACCAGAGATATAGAGATATGTGCCTTCAGATATCAGAGATATAGAGATATGGGCCTAGAGATATCACAGATATAGAGATATGGGCCTAGAGATATCAGAGATATAGGCCTAGAGATATCAGAAATATAGAGATGGAGATATAGAGATATAGGCCTAGAGATATCAGAGATATGGAGATATGGGCCTAGATATATCAGCGATATAGAGATAAGGGCCTAGAGATATCAGAAATATAGAGATATGGGCCTAGAGATATCAGAGATATAGAGATATGGGCCTAGAGATATCAGAAATATAGAGATATGGGCCTAGCGATATCAGAGATATAGAGATATAGAGATATGGGCCTAGAGATATAGAGATATGGGCATAGAGATTATAGAGATATGGGCCTAGAGATATCAGAGATATAGAGATATAGGCCTAGAGATATCAGAGATATAGAGATATAGGCCTAGAGATATGGAGATATAGAGATATGCAGAGAAGCCCTTCTCACAGGTAGTAAGTAAGTGAATGCAGCTGAAGCCAATAAGACTTGGATCAGTTTTTTGCCTGTGAAGTGAGGTCAGGCAAGCTGGAGTTCAGATGAGATTATGAGATTTATAGTTCTGTCGTCTGAAATCAGTTTTAATGAGAAGCTTTGCCAGATCAGGCCTAGGGTTTTACTGCAGTGGTAGAAGTCGCCCCTAATCACAGATTTATTTATTTCACCTTTATTTAACCAGGTAGGCAACTTGAGAACAAGTTCTCATTTACAATTGCGACCTGGCCAAGATAAAGCAAAGCAGTTCGACAGATACAACGACACAGAGTTACACATGGAGTAAAACAAACATACAGTCAATAATACAGTATAAACAAGTCTATATACGATGTGAGCAAATGAGGTGAGATAAGGAAGGTAAAGGCAAAAAAAGGCCATGGTGGCAAAGTAAATACAATATAGCAAGTAAAACACTGGAATGGTAGATTTGCAATGGAAGAATGTGCAAAATAAATTAATTAATTAAATACAGTAGGGAAAGAGGTAGTTGTTTGGGCTAAATTATAGGTGGGCTATGTACAGGTGCAGTAATCTGTGAGCTGCTCTGACAGTTGGTGCTTAAAGCTAGTGAGGGAGATAAGTGTTTCCAGTTTCAGAGATTTTTGTAGTTCGTTCCAGTCATTGGCAGCAGAGAACTGGAAGGAGAGGCGGCCAAAGAAAGAATTGGTTTTGGGGGTGACTAGAGAGATATACCTGCTGGAGCGTGTGCTACAGGTGGGAGATGCTATGGTGACCAGCGAGCTGAGATAAGGGGAGACTTTACCTAGCAGGGTCTTGTAGATGACATGGAGCCAGTGGGTTTGGCGACGAGTATGAAGCGAGGGCCAGCCAACGAGAGCGTACAGGTCGCAATGGTGGGTAGTATATGGGGCTTTGGTGACAAAACGGATTGCACTGTGATAGACTGCATCCAATTTGTTGAGTAGGGTATTGGAGGCTATTTTGTAAATTACATCGCCAAAGTCGAGGATTGGTAGGATGGTCAGTTTTACAAGGGTATGTTTGGCAGCATGAGTGAAGGATGCTTTGTTGCGAAATAGGAAGCCAATTCTAGATTTAACTTTGGATTGGAGATGTTTGATATGGGTCTGGAAGGAGAGTTTACAGTCTAACCAGACACCTAGGTATTTGTAGTTGTCCACGTATTCTAAGTCAGAGCCGTCCAGAGTAGTGATGTTGGACAGGCGGGCAGGTGCAGGTAGCGATCGGTTGAAGAGCATGCATTTAGTTTTACTTGTATTTAAGAGCAATTGGAGGCCACGGAAGGAGTTGTATGGCATTGAAGCTTGCCTGGAGGGTTGTTAACACAGTGTCCAAAGAAGGGCCAGAAGTATACAGAATGGTGTCGTCTGCGTAGAGGTGGATCAGAGACTCACCAGCAGCAAGAGCGACCTCATTGATGTATACAGAGAAGAGAGTCGGTCCAAGAATTGAACACTGTGGCACCCCCATAGAGACTGATCTAGGACCAGATGACTTCACTCTCCAGTCCAAACCATTAGGGGGATGGAAAACTGTAGACCTGATCCTAGGCCAGTGGCTAGGTACAGCTCTGACCCTAGATCAGTGGTAGGGACAGATCTGACCCGAGATCAGTGGTTAGGGACAGCTCTGACCCTGGATCAGTGGTTAGGGACAGCTCTGACCCTGGATCAGTGGTTAGGGACAGGTCTGACCCTAGATCAGTGGCTAGGGACAGCTCTGACCCGAGATCAGTGGTAGGGACAGATCTGACCCGAGATCAGTGGCTAGGTACAGCTCTGACCCTAGATCAGTGGTAGGGACAGATCTGACCCGAGATCAGTGGTTAGGGACAGCTCTGACCCGAGATCAGTGGCTAGGTACAGCTCTGACCCGAGATCAGTGGTTAGGGACAGCTCTGACCCTAGATCAGTGGTTAGGGACAGCTCTGACCCTAGATCAGTGGTTAGGGACATCTCTGACCCTAGATCAGTGGTTAGGGACAGCTCTGACCCTAGATCAGTGGTTAGGGACAGGTCTGACCCGAGATCAGTGGTTAGGGACAGATCTGACCCTAGATCAGTGGTAGGGACAGATCTGACCCTAGATCAGTGGTTAGGGACGGCTCTGACCCTGGATCAGTGGTTAGGGACAGATCTGACCCTAGATCAGTGGTTAGGGGCAGCTCTGACCCTAGATCAGTGGTAGGGACGGCTCTGACCCTGGATCAGTGGTTAGGGACAGATCTGACCCTGGATCAGTGGTTAGGGACAGATCTGACCCTAGATCAGTGGTAGGGACAGCTCTGACCCTGGATCAGTGGTTTTTCTATTCCTATTGATGCGTTCCTATTCCTTCCAAATGTTCTTATGATTTCCTTATTGATTAAACACACAGGCGTTTGTGTTATTAAATGTGACCATCATTACTGAGTGTGTGTGGTTTTGTCAGGATCACGGGCAGGGTTAGAGGGTGGGGCATAGGACTCTGTGTGGGCTGCGATCATGTTGAGAATAAACAAACCAACTGGACTGAATCCAGGGTCAAGGTGAACAGGGATGATGTAACACGCACACAGCGTGGCAGCAGTGAGTTTGGTTTCCGGGTGTGAAGCATGTGTGCATGTGTGTGTGTGTAAAGTCACCCCAGGTCGACCTGTAGTTAAGAGCACAATGTGAGTGATAGAGCATGTCAGTACAACTCCCCTCTCTCTCTCTTCTGGCAGCAGACAGGGAGTTTGTTTTCTCTCTCTCTCTCTCTCTCTCTCTCTCTCTTTCTCTCTCGCTCTCTCTTTATCTCTCTC
>NC_143047.1:42670000-42680000 GCF_057628025.1 Oncorhynchus mykiss
CTTTTTGACAGCATGAGAAGACTTTGCCTTTGTTTTGGTTGTTTTGTTTGTCAATTATGGTGTGCAGGGTGAATACGTGGTCTGTCATATGGTAATTTGGTAAAAAGCCAATTTGATAAATCTCTCTCTCTCCCCATACCTGCCCTCTAAATACACCTCTGCTGTCTTCAACCAGGATCTCAGCGATCACTTTCTCATTGCCTGCGTGCGTACTGGGTCCATGGTCAAATGACCACCATGCATCACTGTCAAAAGCTCCCTAAAACACTTCAGCGAGCAGGCCTTTCTAATCGACCTGGCCCGGGTATCATGGTAGGATATTGACCTCATCCTGTCAGTAGAGGATGCCTGGTTGCTCTTCAAGAGTGCCTTCCTCTCCATCTTAAATTAGCATGCCCCGTTCAAAAAAATGAACTAAGAACAGATATAGCCCATCCTGTGGCGTTCTGCATTAGCATCGAATAGCCCCCGCGATATGCAACTTTTCAGGGAAGTCAGGAACCAATATACTCAGTCAGTTAGGAAAACAAAGGCTAGCTTTTTCAAACAGAAATTTGCTTCCTGTAGCACTAATTCCAAAAAGTTTTGGGACACTATAAAGTCCATGGAGAATAAGAGCAACTCCTCCCAGCTGCCCACTGCACTGAGGATAGGACACACTGTCACCACCGATAAATCTATGATAATCGATCATTTCAATAAGCATTTTTTCCATGGCTGGCCATGCTTTCCACCTGGCTACCCCATACCCTGGCCAACATCTCAGCACCCCCCTGCAGCAACTTGCCCAACCCCGCCCCCTCCACCCGCTTCTCCTTCACCCAAATCCAGACAGCTGATGTTCTGAAAGAACTGAAAAATGACTAGCCTGTTCAACCTCTCTTTTGTCTGAGATCCCTAAAGATTAGAATGCTGCCACGGTCATCGCCCTCTTCAAAGGGGGAGACATTCTAGACCCAAACTGTTGTAGACCTATATCCATCCTGCCCTGCCCTTCTAAAATCTTCGAAAGCCAAGTTAATAAACAGATCACTGACCATTTCGAATCCCACAGGTACCTTCTCCACTATGCAATCTGGTTTCAGAGCTGGTCATGGCTCTGACGCTGGACCTGTATGCTCTCGTTGGCTGGACCTCACTACATTATTCGTCGCCAAACCCACTGGCTCCAGGTCATCTATAAGACTTTGCTAGGTAAAGCCCTGCCTTATCTCAGATCTCACTGATCACCATAGCAACACCCACCCATAGCACGCACTCCAGCAGGTATATCTCACTGGTCATCCCCAAAGCCAACACTTCCTTTAGCCGCCTTTCCTTCCAGTTCTCTGCTGCCAATGACTGGAACGAATTGCAAAAATCTCTGAAGCTGGAGTCTTATATCTCCCTCTCTAACTTTAGGCATCAGCTGTCTGAGCAGCTTACCGATCACTGTACCTGTACAAAGCCAATCTGTAAATAGCCCACCCAACTACCTCATCCCCATATTATTACTCACCCTCTTGCTCTTTGAAACCTAGTATCTCATCTGCACATCTACAGTTGAAGTCTGAAGTTTACATACACATAGGCTGGAGTAATTAAAACTTGTTTTTCAACCACTCCACAAATTTCTTGTTAACAAACTATAGTTTTGGCAAGTCAGTTAGGACATCTACTTTGTGCATGACACAAGTACTTTTTCCAACAATAGTTTACAGACAGATTATTTCACTTAGAATTCACTGTATCACAATTCCAGTGGGTCAGAAGTTTACATACACTAATTTGACTGTGCCTTTTAAACAGCTTAAATTATGTCATGGCTTTAGAAGCTTCTGAGTCAATTGGAGGTGGACTTGTGGATGTATTTCAAGGCCTACCTTCAAACTCAGTGCCTCTTTGCTTGACATCATGGGAAAATCAAAAGAAATCAGTTAAGACCTCAGAAAACAAATTGTAGACCTCCACAAGTCTGGTTCATCCTTGGGAGCTATTTCCAAATGCCTGAAGGTACCATGTTCATCTGTACAAACAATAGTACGCAAGTAAAAACACCATGGGACCACGCAGCCGTCATACCGCTCAGGAAGGAGATGCGTTCTGTCTTCTAGAGAGTAACGTACTTTGGTGCGAAAAGTGCAAATCAATTCCAGAACAACAGCAAAGGACCTTGTGAAGATGCTGGAGGAAACCGGTACAAAAGTATCTATATCCACAGTAAAAGAGTCCTATATCGACATAACCTGAAAGGCCGCTCATCAAGGAAGAAGCCACTGCTCCAAAACCGCCATAAATAAGCCAGACTACGGTTTGCAACTGCACATGGGGACAATCGTACTTTTTGGAGAAATGTCCTCTGGTCTGATGATACAAAAATAGACCTGTTTGGCCATAATGACCATCGTTATGTTTGGAGGAAAAAGGGGGACGCTTGCAAGCCGAAGAACACCATCCCAACTGTGAAGCACGGGGGTGGCAGCATCATGTTGTGGGGGTGCTTTGCTGCAGGAGGGACTGGTGCACTTCACAAAATAGATGGCATCATGAGGCAGGAAAATTATGTGGATATATTGAAGCAACATCTCAAGACATCAGTTAAATCTCAAATGGGTCTTCTAAATGGACAATGACCCCAAGCATACTTCCAAATTTGTGGAAAAATGGCTTAAGGACAACAAAGTCAAGGTATTGGAGTGGCCATCACAAGGCCCTGACCTCAATTCCAATCGAAAATTTGTGGGCAGAACTGAAAAAGCGTGTGTGAGCAAGGAGGCCTACAAACCTGACTCTGTTACACCAGCTCTGTCAGGAGGAATGGGCCAAAATTCACCCAACTTATTGTCGGAAGCTTGTGGAAGGCTACCCGAAACGTTTGACCCAAGTTAAACAATTTAAAGGCAATGCTACCAAATACTAATTGAGTGTATGTAAACTTCTGACCCACTGGGAATGTGATGAAATAAATAAAAGCTTAAATGAATCATTCTCCCTACTATTATTCTGACATTTCACATTCTTAAAATAAAGTGGTGATCCTAACTGACCTAAGACAGGGAATTTTTAATAGGATTAAATGTCAGGAATTGTGAAAAACTGAGTTTAAATTTAATTGGCTAAGGTGTATGCAAACTTCCGACTTCAACTGCATCACTCCAGTATTAATGCTAAATTGTAATTATTTTCGCCTCTAGGGCCTATTTATTGCCTACTTCTCTAATCTTCTACATTTGCACACCCTGTACATAGATTGTTCTATTTTTCTTTTCTTTTGTGTTGTTGACTGTACGTTTGTTGTTGTTTATGTCGCATTGCTTTGCTTCATCTTGGCCAGGTCGCAGTTGTTAATGAGAACTTGTTCTCAACTGGCCTACCTGGTTTAAATAAAAGTGAAATAAAAATGTTTAAAATAAAATAATTCCAGGATCTTTATTGTTCAACAGGTGAGCCCCTCTCTCTACCAGATGAGAAAGGTCCTGTGCTGCGTGTCATCACCCAGCATTGATGCTCCGCACTGCTCACTCTCAGCACCCTTACAAAAAAAATACTGCAATTAGAGTGTAGTACACAGCAGTTATTCTGCAATTACTGCGTCCAAAATACCACAGTCGACTACAGATTCTGCACTTTTATAAACTGCAATCTTTTATGTCAGGGTTAAATGATAAAATAACACAATGATTTCCATTAACGTATTAATCTGATGCATGTTTACGTGCACCTTATTTCACAGCGCTCATCTGCCGCCACCCGGTGGATATTCAACGCAGTTAATCGTGTCGTGCTGAACTGGGAAAAAGCTCATCTGTCACTTCCGGTTCGTCCTTATCGAAAGAAATGGCGGATATGGACGAGCTGTTCGGGAGTGATGGGGACAGTGACAACGAACAAAGAGGTGAAGTTAGCCATCAAAATGCTGTTCCGAAAAGTTAGCTAAACACGTCTAAAGTTACGCTAGATGAATAGCTTTATGCGGTTACAGCAAGTAAGTTAGCTAATGTGATCTAGCTAAGGCCGGTTGGCTGATGCTAGCGAAGCTAACGTTAAGTAGCTAACAAGTAGCTAACGTTAGTAAAGAGGACCTTTGAGAATATCCATCAACAACCTAACTAGAACCAAAATAGCCAGTACATACTTGGTCCAGCACATTAACGTTAGCTAGCTAACTATCCAAGCTCCCCATAGGGCGTGCGTAGCTAACGTTAGTATTTGTGGTTATTTCACATGCATGTACATTTCCCCTCTGCTGAAAGCTAACATGACTGTGTGTGTGTGTGTGTGTGTGTGTGTGTGTGTGTGTGTGTGTGGCGCAGTGGTCTCAGCAGTGGCGTCTGGCTCTGGTTCAGGTTCTGAATCTGAGCCGGAGATGCCCAGGTCCCGTTCCCATAGTAACGCCTCCGGCAGCGACAGCGGGAGAGATGATGATGATGGACAAGATGGGGGAAAGCCCAACACCAAGGTGAGGTCCAGTTGTTTCAGTACATACACACACACACACAGGAAACACTCTTAACCTCAATAATGACATGGTATAACTCTATGAACCAGGAGCTGTTTGGGGATGACAGTGAAGAGGAGCGCCAAAGCCGACACAGCGACAACCAATCAAACCTGTCGGAACGCTCAGGAAACCAGTCGGACGCCAGCATGCACTCGGAGCCCGAGGACAATGACCAGTCAGACGCAGAGCAGCACAGTGGGTCGGAGAGAGGGCACCTGGAGGAAGAGGAGGAAGATGGAGATCGAAGGTCAGAGGCAGGCAGTCCAGTATCGGGGGTGGGGAGCCCCAGGTCTGGGAGGGGCAGTGTTCGCTCTGAGAAGAGGTGAGGAGGAATGATTATGGATGGGTTTTATATAGGCTAGTGCTTTTTCATCTGGTATTGAAAGCACTTTGAGTGAAAACAAATTTCATTGGAATGTACATAATTCATAATAACTTTTTTTCCTGCCAGTATCCATAGCGACCCTGGCACCCCCCACTCGGCTCCCGGCACCCCCCACTCGGCTCCCGGCACCCCCCACTCGGCTCCCGGCACCCCCCACTCGGCTCCCGGCACCCCCCACTCGGCTCCCGGCACCCCCCACTCGGCTCCCGGCACCCCCCACTCCGCGCCTGGCACCCCCCACTCCGCGCCTGGCACCCCCCACTCTGCGCCTGGCACCCCCCTGTCAGACCCCGGTACCCCCCTGTCAGACCCCGGCACCCCCCTGTCAGACCCCGGCACCCCCCACTCAGGGCCCGGCACCCCCCACTCAGGGCCTGGAACCCCCCACTCAGATGGGGAGGGGTCAGGCAAGGAGAACCAATCAGATGATGAAAAGTGGGGAGGAGGGGCTAAGAGTGACCAATCAGAGGATGAGGAAGAGGAGAAGAAGCGGCACCAATCGGACGAAGAACGAGATAATTCTGATGAGGACGGGGCGGGGCACAGGAGCAGGAAGAAGTCAGGTATTGAAGAAAGTGTGTGTGTGGTCTGAAGGACCTTCCTCTAGCCACTCACTAGATCAGCCTTGGAGTTTGAAAAGAAAATTGTAGCAACCTTCAGCCACATCTGCTTTTCTCTTGTATTAATGTACTCTATCAAGCCTTATCAATATGATACTGTTGTATCACATCCTATATGCTATTGGTTGCTGCTGTGCCCTTGAACAAGGCACTTAACCCCCCACAGCAGCAGTTCCCTGTGAACCCAGTCTGGCAGCTCCCCTTACCACTAAAAAAAACCTCTACACAGCGCATTGTGACACTTGGCATTCAGGCCAAAGAGTTCAATCTTGGTTTCATCAAACCAGAAAATATTTTTTATCATGGTCTTAAAGTCCTTTAGGTGCCTTTTGGCAAACTCCAAGTGGGCTGTCATGTGCCTTTTACTGAGGAGTGGCTTCTGTCTGGCCATGCAGGTCACTGCTGTGGAGATGGTTGTTCTTCTGGAAGGTTCTCCAATCTCCACAGAGGAACTCTGGAGCTCTGTCAGAGTGACCATCGGGTTTCTTGGTCACCTCTCTGACCAAGGCCCTTCTCCTCCGACTGCTCAGTTTGTCCGGGCGGCCAGCTCTAGGAAGAGTCTTGGTGGTTCCAAACTTCTTCCATTTAATGGAATGATGGAGGCCACTGTGTTCTTGGGAACCTTCAATGCTTCAGACATTTTTTTTGGTACCCTTCCCCAGATCTGTACCTCGATACAATCCCGTCAAAATAATGTAATCAATTTTAGAATAAGACTGTAACGTAACGAAATGTGGGAAAGGTCAAGGGGTCTGAATACATTCAGAATGCGCTGTATGTTGATGTGTCTTCTTTCAGAGGGGTTGGGTTAAAAGGGAAGTAACATTTTGATTGGACCTTGTGTGCAATTGACCAGTAAAATGATCTTTAATCTTTGTTTGAGCAATGACTGGAAGTCTACAGGAGAATTATAATAATTAAATGATGTGTGTGTGTGTGTGTGCTTCAGAGTCTGCGAAGGGCAGTGACAGCGAGGATGACTTCGTCGGACGGAAAAACAAGAAGATGGCGTCTGCCTCGGACTCTGACAGCGATGTTGGAGCCAAGAAGAAGATGGCGGCGTCTGGCTCAGACTCTGACAGCGATGTTGGAGCCAAGAAGAAGATGGCGGCGTCTGGCTCAGACTCTGACAGCGATGTTGGAGCCAAGAAGAAGATGGCGGCGGCATCTGCCTCAGACTCTGACAGCGATGTTGGAGCCAAGAAGAAGATGGCGGCGTCTGGCTCAGACTCTGACAGCGACGTTGGAGCCAAGAAGAAGATGGCGGCGTCTGGCTCAGACTCTGACAGCGACGTTGGAGCCAAGAAGAAGGGTAAAGGTAAACCTAGATCTAACTTTCCCAAAAATCCCTGCTTTTCCAGAAATCCTGGTTGGAGGATTCCGGATTTCCGGCTTATCCCCGCCTGAATCCGGGAGTCTTCCAACCGGGAATTGTGGAAAACTTGGGCGTTTAGAAAAATGCAACCCTAATCTGAAGAGTCCTATAGGAGGTCTCCTCAACGCATGCTAGGGGAGAAGATCCAAGGTTCCTCCTGGTGTAGGCTTGGCCGGTATATATCATATATACCAGGGATCATCAACTAGATTCAGCCGCAGGCTGATTAAAACAATTAAATAAATCAAAAATATTATTCTTGAGTGGATGTTCCGGAATAATTACAAATAATTTGGAGACTGCAAATTGACCACAAAAAACCCAAACAGAGATAATATTTGACTAAAACATAATTATTTCAAACCTTGCTTACATTTGTATGTATAATGCATGGGAATACTTGGGAACCGATTTTCCAGAATTAAAATCACTTGGAGCTGATTTCCTGGTGTTTTTAGTCTTATGTAAAAATAAAAACAATTGTTCAACTTAGGGGGGGGGGGCAAATAAAAACCGTTTGGCCAGTGGGCCGCCGTTTGAGGAACCCTGATATATACAGGATACCGTATCCCGGTGTATTTGGAAATAGCCACAGGGTGGTTTTGCAATAACGTTGTAACTATCTCATTTATTTAATTAATTTGAGTATTTGTAGCTACTTTTTATGTTATGAAATACAGTACCTGCAGTCAACGTGCAATACGCTTGGTGGTCTGCTTTGTCTCCTGTCACATTATTTTACATTCTGGAGCCTTGAGTCACTCACTGTTGTGCAGCATGAGCCAGGAGATGTACTTACACATATTTGACAGCTAAATATCTTCTCACTATTAAGTTGACTGTCTAAAAGGTGCTAAATGCTCTGCAGTTGTGCATTTGGTTTGCTAATTTAGTAGCTAGTTATCTAGCTAAGTGGTTAGTTTCTTCCAAAATCAAGCTTTGCTTGGTAACAGAAGAGAATCCCCTAGTGGGTCAGGAGAATCCCCTAGTGGGTCAGGAGAATCCCCTAGTGGGTCAGGAGAATCCCCTAGTGGGTCAGGAGAACGCTATTGTCTGTTCTGCAAATAGTTTGTCAGAGACTCTAAAATGTTCGCAATGCGCTCGTTAGCATTTAGCTAGCATTCACTATGGCATTTCACATGTACTTATTAGCATTGGTAGCCTCCATATTGCAGAGGCTCAGTGGGGTTTGAAAACAGCGCCCCTTGTGTTCAGCGCCGGTATTACTGAATATCCCAGGATGGCACAAGGTCGAATGAAGGTATGACAGTCTGGATACCACCCAAGCCGACTCCGATGCACTTTGAGGAGGCGGAGGGGTCAGGGTATAATCCCTCCATGTTCCACTCCTACCTGTTACGGGTCAAAGGTTAGGGTTCAGGACTCCTCTCTCTCCATCTCTTCCTCAGGTAAGAAGCCAGCAGCAGACGACCTGTTTGGAGAGGCAGACGACATCTCATCAGACAGTGATGCTGAGAAACCCCCCACTCCAGGACAACCCCTGGTGAGACACACTTTACCCCCCCCCCCCACTCCAGGACAACCCCTGGTGAGACACACTTTACCCCCCCACTCCAGGACAACCCCTGGTGAGACACACTTTACCACCCCCCCCCCCCACTCCAGGACAACCCCTGGTGAGACACACTTTACCCCCCCCCCCGCCCCCCCCCACTCCAGGACAACCCCTGGTGAGAGATACTTTACCCCCCCCCACTCCAGGACAAACCCTGGTGAGACACACTTTACCCCCCCACTCCAGGACAACCCCTGGTGAGACACACTTTACCACCCCCCCCCCCACTCCAGGACAACCCCTGGTGAGACACACTTTACCACCCCCCCCCCCCCACTCCAGGACAACCCCTGGTGAGAGATACTTTACCCCCCCACTCCAGGACAAACCCTGGTGAGACACACTTTACCCCCCCCCCCCCCCCCCCCCACTCCAGGACAACCCCTGGTGAGACATACTACCCCCCCTCCCACTCCAGGACAACCCCTGGTGAGACACACTTTATCCCCCCCCCCACTACTCCAGGACAACCCCTGGTGAGACATACTTTACCCCCCCACTCCAGGACAACCTGGTGAGACATACTGTACCACCCCCCCCTCCCACTCCAGGACAACCCCTGGTGAGACACACTTTACCCCCCCCCCCCCACTCCAGGACAACCCCTGGTGAGACACACTTCCCCCCCCCCACTCCAGGACAACCCCTGGTGAGAGATACTTTACCCCACTCCAGGACAACCCCTGGTGAGACACACTGTACCACCCCCCCCCCTCCCACTCCAGGACAACCCCTGGTGAGACACACTTTACCCCCCCCCCCCCCCACTCCAGGACAACCCCTGGTGAGAGATACTTTACCCCACTCCAGGACAACCCCTGGTGAGAGATACTTTACCCCCCCCCCCCACTCCAGGACAAACCCTGGTGAGACACACTTTACCCCCCCCCCCCCCCCCACTCCAGGACAAACCCTGGTGAGACATACTTTACCCCCCCCCCCCCCCCCCCCACTCCAGGACAACCCCTGGTGAGACATACTTTACCCCCCCCCACTCCAGGACAACCCCTGGTGAGACATACTTTACCCCCCCCCCCCCCCCCACTCCAGGACAAACCCTGGTGAGAGATACTTTACCCCCCCCACTCCAGGACAACCCCTGGTGAGACACACTTTACCCCCCCCCCCACTCCAGGACAACCCCTGGTGAGACATACTACCCCCCCCCCCCCACTCCAGGACAACCCCTGGTGAGACATACCTTACCCCCCCCACTCCAGGACAACCCCTGGTGAGACACACTTTACCCCCCCCACTCCAGGACAACCCCTGGTGAGAGACACTTTATCCCCCCCCACTACTCCAGGACAACCCCTGGTGAGACATACTTTACCCCCCCACTCCAGGACAACCTGGTGAGACATACTGTACCACCCTCCCACTCCAGGACAACCCCTGGTGAGACACACTTTACCCCCCCCCCCCCACTCCAGGACAACCCCTGGTGAGACACACTTCCCCCCCCCCCCCACTCCAGGACAACCCCTGGTGAGAGATACTTTACCCCACTCCAGGACAACCCCTGGTGAGAGATACTTTACCCCCCCCCACTCCAGGACAAACC
>NC_143047.1:42685000-42705000 GCF_057628025.1 Oncorhynchus mykiss
TCCCCCCCCCCCCCACTCCAGGACAACCCCTGGTGAGAGACACTTTACCTCTGCATGTTACAATAACTAATAATGAAGAGTCTGTGTGTGTCTCTCTGTGTGTGTGTCTCTCTGTGTGTGTCTCTCTGTGTGTGTGTCTCTCTGTGTGTGTGTCTCTCTGTGTGTGTGTCTCTCTCTGTGTGTGTGTGTCTCTCTGTGTGTGTGTGTCTCTCTGTGTGTGTGTGTGTCTCTGTGTGTGTGTGTGTCTCTCTGTGTGTGTGTGTCTCTCTGTGTGTGCGTGTCTCTCTGTGTGTGCGTGTCTCTCTGTGTGTGTGTGTCTCTGTGCGTGTTTCTCTCCCCAGGACCAAGAGGATGGTATGGAAGGGGAGCAGGCTGAGGAGGAGCCCGTCCCAGAGACTCGTATCGAGGTGGAGATTCCTAAAGTCAGCACTGATCTAGGATCAGACCTCTACTTCGTCAAACTACCCAACTTCCTCTCTGTTGAGCCCAGGTTAGACTCACCCCAGATGGTCCCAGTTCACTTACTGACCCTCCCCCTGACCCTAGACCCTGACACCCCCCGGACCCTAACCCTGACCCCTAACTCTGACCTTCTCCTGAGCATCCCATGTTTTCAGATGTGAAGGGTCTGGATAGGTAGAAGCAGTGTCTTCTCTCTGAACTCTGTGTCTGATGTGATGTGTGTGTTCCTCTCTGTTCAGACCCTTTGACTCCCAGTACTATGAAGATGAGTTTGAGGATGAGGAGATGTTGGATGAAGAGGGACGGACCAGGCTCAAACTGAAGGTGTGTGTGTGCTCAGTTCTTGCCCTGTGTGTGTGATGTGACAGTATTGTGTGTGTTGTGATGTGACAGTTTTGTGATGTGACAGTGTTGTGTATTGATGTGACAGTGTTGTGTATTGATGTGACAGTGTTGGGAGTGATGTGACAGTGTTGTGTTTTGATGTGACAGTGTTGTGTTTTGATGTGACAGTGTTGTGTTTTGATGTGACAGTGTTGTGTTTTGATGTGACAGTGTTGTGTTTTGATGTGACAGTGTTGGGAGTGATGTGATAGTGTTGTGTATTGATGTGACAGTGTTGGGAGTGATGTGATAGTGTTGGGAGTGATGTGATAGTGTTGGGAGTGATGTGATAGTGTTGGGAGTGATGTGATAGTGATGTGACAGTGTTGTGTTTTGATGTGACAGTGTTGTGTTTTGATGTGACAGTGTTGTGTTTTGATGTGACAGTGTTGTGTTTTGATGTGACAGTGTTGTGTATTGATGTGACAGTGTTGGGAGTGATGTGACAGTGTTGTGTTTTGATGTGACAGTGTTGTGTGTGTGATGTGATAGTGTTGGGAGTGATGTGACAGTGTTGTGTTTTGATGTGACAGTGTTGTGTTTTGATGTGATAGTGTTGTGTGTGATGTGACAGTGTTGTGTTTTGATGTGACAGTGTTGTGTTTTGATGTGACAGTGTTGTGTTTTGATGTGATAGTGTTGTGTGTGATGTGACAGTGTTGTGTGTGTGTGTGATGTGACAGTGTTTTGTGTGTGTGTGTGATGTGACAGTGATGTGACAGTGGTGTGATGTGACAGTGTTGTGTGTGTGATGTGACAGTGTTGTGTGTGTGATGTGACAGTGTTGTGTGTGTGATGTGACAGTGTTGTGTGTGTGATATGACAGTGTTGTGTGTGTGTGTGTGTGATGTGACAGTGTTGTGTGTGTGATGTGACAGTGATGTGGTGTGATAGTGTTGTGAGTGATGTGACAGTGTTGTGTGTGTGATGTGACAGTGATGTGACAGTGTTGTGAGTGATGTGATGTGACAGTGTTGTGAGTGATGTGATAGTGTTGGGAGTGATGTGATAGTGTTGGGAGTGATGTGACAGTGTTGTGTTTTGATGTGACAGTGTTGTGTTTTGATGTGACAGTGTTGTGTTTTGATGTGACAGTGTTGTGTTTTGATGTGACAGTGTTGTGTATTGATGTGACAGTGTTGGGAGTGATGTGACAGTGTTGTGTTTTGATGTGACAGTGTTGTGTGTGTGATGTGATAGTGTTGGGAGTGATGTGACAGTGTTGTGTTTTGATGTGACAGTGTTGTGTTTTGATGTGATAGTGTTGTGTGTGATGTGACAGTGTTGTGTTTTGATGTGACAGTGTTGTGTTTTGATGTGACAGTGTTGTGTTTTGATGTGACAGTGTTGTGTGTGATGTGATAGTGTTGTGTTTTGATGTGACAGTGTTGGGAGTGATGTGATAGTGTTGTGTTTTGATGTGACAGTGTTGTGTTTTGATGTGACAGTGTTGTGTTTTGATGTGATAGTGTTGTGTGTGATGTGACAGTGTTGTGTGTGTGTGTGTGATGTGACAGTGTTTTGTGTGTGTGTGTGATGTGACAGTGATGTGACAGTGGTGTGATGTGACAGTGTTGTGTGTGTGATGTGACAGTGTTGTGTGTGTGATGTGACAGTGTTGTGTGTGTGATGTGACAGTGTTGTGTGTGTGTGATGTGACAGTGTTGTGTGTGATGTGACAGTGTTGTGTGTGTGGTGTGACAGTGATGTGGTGTGATAGTGTTGTGAGTGATGTGACAGTGTTGTGTGTGTGATGTGACAGTGATGTGACAGTGTTGTGAGTGATGTGATGTGACAGTGTTGTGATGTGACAATGTTGTGTGTGTGTGTGATGTGTTGTGTGTGTGTGATGTGACAGTGTTGTGATGTGACAGTGTTGTGATGTGACAGTGTTGTGTGTGTGTGATGTGACAGTGTTGTGTGTGTGTGATGTGACAGTGTTGTGTGTGATGTGACAGTGTTGTGTGTGTGTGTGTGTGTGATGTGACAGTGTTGTGTGTGTGTGATGTGACAGTGTTGCGTGTGATGTGTTTGTGTGTGATGTGACAGTGTTGTGTGTGTGATGTGACAGTGTTGTGATGTGACAGTGTTGTGTGTGATGTGACAGTGTTGTGTGTGATGTGACAGTGTTGTGTGTGATGTGACAGTGTTGTGTTTGTGTGTGATGGGACAGTGTTGTGTGTGTGATGTGACCGTGTTCTGTGTGATGTAACAATGTTGTGTGTGATGGGACGGTGTTGTGATGTGACGGTGTTCTGTGTGATGTGACAGTGTTGTGATGTGACGGTGTTGTGTGTGATGTGACAGTGTTGTGTGTGATGTGACGGTGTTGTGTGTGATGGGACGGTGTTGTGTGTGTGATGGGACGGTGTTGTATGTGATGGGACGGTGTTGTATGTGATGGGACGGTGATGTTTGTGATGTGACGGTGACGTGTTCTGAGTGATGTGACGTGTTCTGTGTGATGTAACAGTGATCTGTGTGATGTAACAGTGATCTGTGTGATGTAACAGTGTTGTGATGTAACAGTGCTCTGTGTGATATAACAGTGTTGTGTGTGTGTGTGATGTAACAGTGTTCTGTGTGATGTAACAGTGTTGTGATGTAACAGTGATCTGTGTGATGTAACAGTGTTGTGATATAACAGTGCTCTGTGTGATATAACAGTGTTGTGTGTGTGTGTGATGTAACAGTGTTCTGTGTGATGTAACAGTGTTCTGTGTGATGTAACAGTGTTGTGATGTAACAGTGTTCTGTGTGATGTAACAGTGCTCTGTGTGATGTAACAGTGTTGTGATGGAACAGTGATATGTGTGATGGGACTGTGATGTGACAGTGTTCTGTGTGATGTAACATTGTTCTGTGTGATGTAACAGTGTTCTGTGTGATGTAACAGTGTTCTGTGTGATGTTACAGTGCTCTATGTGATGTAACAGTGTTGTGATGGAACAGTGATATGTGTGATGGGACTGTGATGTGACAGTGTTCTGTGTGATGTAACAGTGTTCTGTGTGATGTAACAGTGTTGTAATGTAACAGTGTTGTAATGTAACAGTGCTCTGTGTTCAGGTTGAGAATACTATCCGGTGGAGAGCCAAGAAAGACGAGGAGGGGAACGAGAGCAGAGAGAGTAACGCCCGCATCGTCAAGTGGTCTGACGGCAGGTCAGCGCGCGCACACACACACGTACACACACACACAAGACCCTCAGAGGGCTAGATGAAGAGGAGTAACGCTGGGACAGCTGATGAAGAGGAGTAACGCTGGGACAGCTGATGAAGAGGAGTAACGCTGGGACAGCTGATGAAGAGGAGTAACGCTGGGACAGCTGATGAAGAGGAATAACGCTGGGACAGCTGATGAAGAGGAGTAACGCTGGGACTCCTGATGAAGAGGAGTAACGCCGGGACAGCTGATGAAGAGGAGTAACGCTGGGACAGCTGATGAAGAGGAGTAACGCTGGGACTCCTGATGAAGAGGAATAACGCTGGGACTCCTGATGAAGAGGAGTAACGCTGGGACTCCTGATGAAGAGGAGTAACGCTGGGACTCCTGATGAAGAGGAGTAACGCTGGGACAGCTGATGAAGAGGAGTAACGCTGGGACTCCTGATGAAGAGGAGTAACGCTGGGACTCCTGATGAAGAGGAGTAACGCTGGGACTCCTGATGAAGAGGAGTAACGCTGGGACTCCTGATGAAGAGGAGTAACGCTGGGACTCCTGATGAAGAGGAGTAACGCTGGACAGCTGATGAAGAGGAGTAACGCTGGGACTCCTGATGAAGAGGAATAACGCTGGGACTCCTGATGAAGAGGAGTAACGCTGGGACTCCTGATGAAGAGGAGTAACGCTGGGACTCCTGATGAAGAGGAGTAACGCTGGGACTCCTGATGAAGAGGAGTAACGCTGGGACTCCTGATGAAGAGGAGTAACGCTGGGACTCCTGATGAAGAGGAGTAACGCTGGGACAGCTGATGAAGAGGAGTAACGCTGGGACTCCTGATGAAGAGGAGTAACGCTGGGACTCCTGATGAAGAGGAGTAACGCTGGGACAGCTGATGAAGAGGAGTAACGCTGGGACAGCTGATGAAGAGGAGTAACGCTGGGACAGCTGATGAAGAGGAGTAACGCTGGGACTCCTGATGAAGAGGAGTAACGCTGGGACAGCTGATGAAGAGGAGTAACGCTGGACAGCTGATGAAGAGGAGTAACGCTGGGACAGCTGATGAAGAGGAGTAACGCTGGGACTCCTGATGAAGAGGAGTAACGCTGGGACTCCTGATGAAGAGGAGTAACGCTGGACTCCTGATGAAGAGGAGTAACGCTGGGACTCCTGATGAAGAGGAGTAACGCTGGGACTCCTGATGAAGAGGAGTAACGCTGGGACTCCTGATGAAGAGGAGTAACGCTGGACAGCTGATGAAGAGGAGTAACGCTGGGACTCCTGATGAAGAGGAGTAACGCTGGGACTCCTGATGAAGAGGAGTAACGCTGGGACAGCTGATGAAGAGGAGTAACGCTGGGACTCCTGATGAAGAGGAGTAACGCTGGGACTCCTGATGAAGAGGAGTAACGCTGGGACTCCTGATGAAGAGGAGTAACGCTGGGACTCCTGATGAAGAGGAGTAACGCTGGGACTCCTGATGAAGAGGAGTAACGCTGGGACTCCTGATGAAGAGGAGTAACGCTGGGAAGAGGAGTAACGCTGGGACAGCTGATGAAGAGGAGTAACGCTGGGACTCCTGATGATTGTGTTTGAATAATTAATACATTGATTTAACAATGGGGAAATGTGTGTTTACGTGTGTATGTATCTGTGGATGTGTTCTGTCTTCACAGCATGTCTCTCCACCTGGGTAACGAAGGTGTTTGATGTGTTCTGTCTCCACAGCATGTCTCTCCACCTGGGCAACGAGGTGTTTGATGTGTTCTGTCTCCACAGCATGTCTCTCCACCTGGGTAACGAAGGTGTTTGATGTGTTCTGTCTCCACAGCATGTCTCTCCACCTGGGCAACGAGGTGTTTGATGTGTATAAAGCTCCTCTCCAAGGAGACCACAACCACCTGTTCATCAGACAAGGAACTGGACTACAGGGACAGGCTGTGTTCAAGACCAAACTCACCTTCAGGTAACACTGTCTATACACACACACACACACACACACACACACACACACACACACACACACACACACACACACACTGTATGTAGGCATACACACACCTTGCTCTTTGTCTGAACCCCAACCCAAAGCTCTGAAAGACGTCATGCACCGAATACAGGAACACGTTCCGTCCAGATGGTATAGTGGACAACAACACAGTATCTAAGCTGAGCTCCCTCCAGATGGTATAGTGAACAACAACACAGTATCTAAGCTGAGCTGAGCTCCCTCCAGATGGTATAGTGGACAACAACACAGTATCTAAGCTGAGCTCCCTCCAGATGGTATAGTGAACAACAACACAGTATCTAAGCTGAGCTGAGCTCCCTCCAGATGGAATAGTGAACAACAACACAGTATCTAAGCTGAGCTCCCTCCAGATGGTATAGTGAACAACAACACAGTATCTAAGCTGAGCTCCCTCCAGATGGAATAGTGAACAACAACACAGTATCCAAGCTGAGCTCCCTCCAGATGGAATAGTGAACAACAACACAGTATCTAAGCTGAGCTCCCTCCAGATGGAATAGTGAACAACAACACAGTATCTAAGCTGAGCTGAGCTCCCTCCAGATGGAATAGTGAACAACAACACAGTATCTAAGCTGAGCTCCCTCCAGATGGTATAGTGGACAACAACACAGTATCTAAGCTGAGCTCCCTCCAGATGGAATAGTGAACAACAACACAGTATCTGAGCTGAGCTCCCTCCAGATGGAATAGTGGACAACAACACAGTATCTAAGCTGAGCTCCCTCCAGATGGAATAGTGAACAACAACACAGTATCTAAGCTGAGCTCCGTCCAGATGGAATAGTGAACAACAACACAGTATCTAAGCTGAGCTCCCTCCAGATGGTATAGTGAACAACAACACAGTATCTAAGCTGAGCTCCCTCCAGATGGTATAGTGAACAACAACACAGTATCTAAGCTGAGCTCCGTCCAGATGGTATAGTGAACAACAACACAGTATCTAAGCTGAGCTCCCTCCAGATGGAATAGTGAACAACAACACAGTATCTAAGCTGAGCTCCCTCCAGATGGTATAGTGGACAACAACACAGTATCTAAGCTGAGCTGAGCTCCCTTCAGATGGTATAGTGAACAACAACACAGTATCTAAGCTGAGCTCCCTCCAGATGGTATAGTGAACAACAACACAGTATCTGAGCTGAGCTCCCTCCAGATGGAATAGTGAACAACAACACAGTATCTAAGCTGAGCTCCCTCCAGATGGTATAGTGAACAACAACACAGTATCTAAGCTGAGCTCCGTCCAGATGGAATAGTGAACAACAACACAGTATCTAAGCTGAGCTCCCTCCAGATGGAATAGTGAACAACAACACAGTATCTAAGCTGAGCTCCGTCCAGATGGAATAGTGAACAACAACACAGTATCTAAGCTGAGCTCCCTCCAGATGGAATAGTGAACAACAGCACAGTATCTAAGCTGAGCTCCGTCCAGATGGAATAGTGAACAACACAGTATCTAAGCTGAGCTCCCTCCAGATGGAATAGTGAACAACAACACAGTATCTAAGCTGAGCTCCCTCCAGATGGTATAGTGGACAACAACACAGTATCTAAGCTGAGCTCCCTCCAGATGGAATAGTGAACAACAACACAGTATCTAAGCTGAGCTCCCTCCAGATGGTATAGTGAACAACAACACAGTATCTAAGCTGAGCTCCCTCCAGATGGAATAGTGAACAACAACACAGTATCTAAGCTGAGCTCCCTCCAGATGGAATAGTGAACAACACAGTATCTAAGCTGAGCTCCCTCCAGATGGTATAGTGGACAACAACACAGTATCTAAGCTGAGCTGAGCTCCCTCCAGATGGAATAGTGAACAACACAGTATCTAAGCTGAGCTCCCTCCAGATGGAATAGTGAACAACAACACAGTATCTAAGCTGAGCTGAGCTCCCTCCAGATGGAATAGTGAACAACACAGTATCTAAGCTGAGCTCCGTCCAGATGGAATAGTGAACAACAACACAGTATCTAAGCTGAGCTGAGCTCCCTCCAGATGGAATAGTGAACAACACAGTATCTAAGCTGAGCTCCCTCCAGATGGAATAGTGAACAACAACACAGTATCTAAGCTGAGCTCCCTCCAGATGGTATAGTGAACAACAACACAGTATCTAAGCTGAGCTCCGTCCAGATGGAATAGTGGACAACAACACAGTATCTAAGCTGAGTTCCGTCCAGATGGAATAGTGAACAACAACACAGTATCTAAGCTGAGCTCCCTCCAGATGGAATAGTGAACAACAACACAGTATCTAAGCTGAGCTGAGCTCCCTCCAGATGGAATAGTGAACAACACAGTATCTAAGCTGAGCTGAGCTCCCTCCAGATGGAATAGTGAACAACAACACAGTATCTAAGCTGAGCTCCCTCCAGATGGTATAGTTGACAACAACACAGTATCTAAGCTGAGCTCCCTCCAGATGGAATAGTGAACAACAACACAGTATCCAAGCTGAGCTCCGTCCAGATGAGTGAACAACAACACAGTATCTAAGCTGAGCTGAGCTCCCTCCAGATGGAATAGTGAACAACAACACAGTATCTAAGCTGAGCTCCCTCCAGATGGAATAGTGAACAACAACACAGTATCTAAGCTGAGCTCCCTCCAGATGGAATAGTGAACAACAACACAGTATCTAAGCTGAGCTCCCTCCAGATGGAATAGTGGACAACAACACAGTGTCTAAGCTGAGCTGAGCTCCCTCCAGATGGAATAGTGAACAACAACACAGTATCTAAGCTGAGCTCCCTCCAGATGGTATAGTGGACAACAACACAGTATCTAAGCTGAGCTCCCTCCAGATGGAATAGTGAACAACAACACAGTATCCAAGCTGAGCTCCGTCCAGATGAGTGAACAACAACACAGTATCTAAGCTGAGCTGAGCTCCCTCCAGATGGAATAGTGAACAACAACACAGTATCTAAGCTGAGCTCCCTCCAGATGGAATAGTGAACAACAACACAGTATCTAAGCTGAGCTCCCTCCAGATGGAATAGTGAACAACAACACAGTATCTAAGCTGAGCTCCCTCCAGATGGAATAGTGGACAACAACACAGTATCTAAGCTGAGCTGAGCTCCCTCCAGATGGAATAGTGAACAACAACACAGTATCCAAGCTGAGCTCCCTCCAGATGGAATAGTGGACAACAACACAGTATCTAAGCTGAGCTCCCTCCAGATGGAATAGTGGACAACAACACAGTATCTAAGCTGAGCTCCCTCCAGATGGAATAGTGAACAACAACACAGTATCTAAGCTGAGCTCCCTCCAGATGGAATAGTGAACAACAACACAGTATCTAAGCTGAGCTCCCTCCAGATGGAATAGTGGACAACAACACAGTATCTAAGCTGAGCTGAGCTCCCTCCAGATGGAATAGTGGACAACAACACAGTATCCAAGCTGAGCTCCCTCCAGATGGAATAGTGAACAACAACACAGTATCTAAGCTGAGCTCCGTCCAGATGGAATAGTGAACAACAACACAGTATCTAAGCTGAGCTCCCTCCAGATGGAATAGTGAACAACACAGTATCTAAGCTGAGCTCCCTCCAGATGGAATAGTGAACAACACAGTATCTAAGCTGAGCTCCCTCCAGATGGTATAGTGAACAACAGCACAGTATCTAAGCTGAGCTCCCTCCAGATGGAATAGTGGACAACAACACAGTATCTAAGCTGAGCTCCGTCCAGATGGTATAGTGAACAACAACACAGTATCTAAGCTGAGCTCCCTCCAGATGGAATAGTGAACAACACAGTATCTAAGCTGAGCTCCCTCCAGATGGAATAGTGAACAACAGCACAGTATCTAAGCTGAGCTCCCTCCAGATGGAATAGTGGACAACAACACAGTATCTAAGCTGAGCTCCCTCCAGATGGTATAGTGAACAACAACACAGTATCTAAGCTGAGCTCCCTCCAGATGGTATAGTGAACAACAACACAGTATCTAAGCTGAGCTCCGTCCAGATGGTATAGTGAACAACAACACAGTATCTAAGCTGAGCTCCCTCCAGATGGAATAGTGAACAACACAGTATCTAAGCTGAGCTCCCTCCAGATGGAATAGTGAACAACAACACAGTATCTAAGCTGAGCTCCCTCCAGATGGTATAGTGAACAACAACACAGTATCTAAGCTGAGCTCCCTCCAGATGGTATAGTGAACAACAACACAGTATCTAAGCTGAGCTCCGTCCAGATGGTATAGTGGACAACAACACAGTATCTAAGCTGAGCTCCCTCCAGATGGTATAGTGAACAACAACACAGTATCTAAGCTGAGCTCCGTCCAGATGGTATAGTGAACAACAACACAGTATCTAAGCTGAGCTCCCTCCAGATGGAATAGTGAACAACACAGTATCTAAGCTGAGCTGAGCTCCCTCCAGATGGTATAGTGAACAACACCACAGTATCTAAGCTGAACTCCCTCCAGATGGAATAGTGAGGGGACTTGTTTTGGTACAGTATTACAATAGAAGGGGACTTGTTTTGGTACAGTATTACAATAGAAGGGGACTTGTTTTGGTACAGTATTACAATAGAAGGGGACTTGTTTTCGTACAGTATTAGAAGGGGACTTGTTTTGGTACAGTATTACAATATAAGGGGACTTGTTTTGGTACAGTATTACAATATAATGGGACTTGTTTTGGTACAGTATTGGAATGGAACGGGACTTGTTTTGGTACAGTATTACAATAGAAGGGGACTTGTTTTGGTACAGTATTACAATAGAAGGGGACTTGTTTTGGTACAGTATTACAATAGAAGGGGACTTGTTTTGGTACAGTATTACAATAGAAGGGGACTTGTTTTGGTACAGTATTAGAAGGGGACTTGTTTTGGTACAGTATTACAATCGAAGGGGACTTGTTTTGGTACAGTATTACAATAGAAGGGGACTTGTTTTGGTACAGTATTACAATAGAAGGGGACTTGTTTTGGTACAGTATTACAATAGAAGGGGACTTGTTTTGGTACAGTATTGGAATGGAACGGGACTTGTTTTGGTACAGTATTACAATAGAAGGGGACTTGTTTTGGTACAGTATTAGAAGGGGACTTGTTTTGGTACAGTATTACAATCGAAGGGGACTTGTTTTGGTACAGTATTGGAATGGAACGGGACTTGTTTTGGTACAGTATTACAATAGAAGGGGACTTGTTTTGGTACAGTATTACAATAGAAGGGGACTTGTTTTGGTACAGTATTAGAATGGGACTTGTTTTGGTACAGTATTACAATAGAAGGGGACTTGTTTTGGTACAGTATTACAATAGAAGGGGACTTGTTTTGGTACAGTATTAGAAGGGGACTTGTTTTGGTACAGTATTACAATAGAAGGGGACTTGTTTTGGTACAGTATTACAATAGAAGGGGACTTGTTTTGGTACAGTATTACAATAGAAGGGGACTTGTTTTGGTACAGTATTAGAAGGGGACTTGTTTTGGTACAGTATTACAATCGAACGGGACTTGTTTTGGTACAGTATTGGAATGGAACGGGACTTGTTTTGGTACAGTATTACAATAGAAGGGGACTTGTTTTGGTACAGTATTACAATAGAAGGGGACTTGTTTTGGTACAGTATTAGAATGGGACTTGTTTTGGTACAGTATTGGAATGGAACGGGACTTGTTTTGGTACAGTATTACAATAGAAGGGGACTTGTTTTGGTACAGTATTACAATAGAAGGGGACTTGTTTTGGTACAGTATTACAATAGAAGGGGACTTGTTTTGGTACAGTATTAGAAGGGGACTTGTTTTGGTACAGTATTACAATAGAAGGGGACTTGTTTTGGTACAGTATTGGAATGGAACGGGACTTGTTTTGGTACAGTATTACAATAGAAAGGGACTTGTTTTGGTACAGTATTACAATAGAAGGGGACTTGTTTTGGTACAGTATTAGAAGGGGACTTGTTTTGGTTCAGTATTATGAGACGCTGTTCCTCTTTCAGTTTAAAGGAACAAACATGAATGTCTGATTTGAGATATAAAGCTGTTTATTGTGTGTTTTCTCTCCAGACCCCACTCCACAGACAGTGCCACCCACAGGAAGATGACCCTCTCTCTGGCTGACCGCTGCTCGAAGACCCAGAAGATCAGAATACTGCCCATGGCTGGACGAGACCCCGAGTCTCAACGCAACGAGATGATCAAGGTAACACACGCTGGACGGTGTCATCTCATATAGGATGTCATGTAATAAAGGTTATGAGATGTGTGGTGTAATGTTAGCAGAACTACACTCAGCAAAAATATGAACGCAAAAAAATGGAACGATTTTAAAAGATTTTACTGAGTTTACATTTCATATAAGTAAATCAGTCAATTGAAATAAATGCATTAGGCCCTAATCTATGGATTTCACATGACTGGGACTACAGATATGCATCTGTTGGTCACAGAACCCGTAGATAAAGAGAACCAGTCAGTATCTGGTGTGACCACCATTTGCCTCATGCAGCGCGACACATCTCCTTCACATAGAGTTGATCAGGCTGTTGATTGTGGCCTGTGGAATGTTGTCCCACTCCTCTTCAATGGCTGTGTGAAGTTGCTGGAAATGGGCTGGGAACTAGGAACACGCTGTCGTACATGTCGATCCAGAGCATCCCAAACATGCTCAATGGGTTACATATCTGGTGAGTATACAGGGCATGGAAGAACTGGGACATTTTCAGCTTCCAGGAATTGTGTACAGATCCTTGCGACATGGGGCCGTGCATTATCATGCTGAAACATGAGGTGATGAACGGCACGACAATGAACCTCAGGATCTCGTCACGGTATCTCTGTGCATTCAAATTTCCATTGATTTAAAATGCAATTGTGTTCGTTGTTCATAGTTTATGCTTGCCCCATACCATCACGGTGTGTGTCTTCTGTTCACAACGTTGACATCAGCAAACTGCTGGCCCACACAACACCATACACGCTGTCTGCCATCTGCCTGGTACAGCTGAAACTCCTGTTTGCCATCTGCCTGGTACAGTTGAAACTCCTGTTTGCCATCTGCCTGGTACAGTTGAAACTCCTGTTTGCCATCTGCCTGGTACAGTTGAAACTCCTGTGTGCCATCTGCCTGGTACAGTTGAAACTCCTGTTTGCCATCTGCCTGGTACAGTTGAAACTTCTCCTGTGTGCCATCTGCCTGGTACAGTTGAAACTTCTCCTGTGTGCCATCTGCCTGGTACAGTTGAAACTTCTCCTGTGTGCCATCTGCCTGGTACAGTTGAAACTTCTCCTGTGTGCCATCTGCCTTGTACAGTTGAAACTTCTCCTGTGTGCCATCTGCCTGGTACAGTTGAAACTTCTCCTGTGTGCCATCTGCCTGGTACAGTGGAAACTTCTCCTGTGTGCCATCTGCCTTGTACAGTTGAAACTTCTCCTGTGTGCCATCTGCCTTGTACAGTTGAAACTTCTCCTGTGTGCCATCTGCCTTGTACAGTTGAAACTTCTCCTGTGTGCCATCTGCCTGGTACAGTTGAAACTTCTCCTGTGTGCCATCTGCCTTGTACAGTTGAAACTTCTCCTGTGTGCCATCTGCCTGGTACAGCTGAAACTCCTGTGTGCCATCTGCCTGGTACAGCTGAAACTCCTGTGTGCCATCTGCCTGGTACAGTTGAAACTCCTGTGTGCCATCTGCCTGGTACAGCTGAAACTCCTGTGTGCCAGTGGCCGTCGAAGGGGAGCATTCGTCCACTGAAGTTGGTTACAACTGAACTGCAGTCAAGTCAAGACCCCGGTGAGGATGACGAACACTCAGATGAGCTTCCCCGAGACGGTTTCTGACCGTTTGTACAGAACTGTTGTGCAAACCCACAGTTTCAACAGTTTGTCTGGGTGGCAGGTTTCAGACGATCCCGCAGGTGAAGAAGTCGGATGTGAAGGTCCTGGGGCTGGTGCGGTTGTAAGGCCGGTTGGACGTACTGCCAAATTCTCTAAGACGATGTTACGGAGGTGCTTTATGGTAGAGAAATGAACATCAAATTCTCAGGACATTCCTGCAGTCAGCATGCCAATTGCCCGATCCCTCAAAACTTGAGACATCTGTGACATTGTATTATGTGACAAAACTGCACATTTTAGAGTGGCCTTTTATTGTCCCCCAGCAGAAGGTGCACCTGTGTAATGAATCATGCTGTTTAATCAGATTCTTGATATGCCACACCTGTCAGGTGGATGGATTATCTTGGCAAAAGATAAATTCTCACTAACAGGGATGTAAATACATTTGTGGACAACATTTGAGAGAAATACACTTTTTGTGAATATGTGACCATTTCTTGAATCATTTATATCATCAGCTCATTAAAAACATGGGACCAACACTTTACATGTTGAGGTTTATATTTTTGTTCAGTGTAATAACTACAGTCTGGAGACGAGACAGACTTTCTGTTGTTTCTAGAAGCACCGACTGGGCTTCTGTTGCTGATTACAGTCTCCTATATTTTCTCAGAACATTTCAAATAGACAGGACGACACCTTATCTCTTTCCCCCCTACAGAAAGAGGAGGAGCGCCTGCGTGCGTCTATCCGTCGTGAGGGACAACAGCGGCGGATGAGAGAGAAGCAGCACCAACGAGGGCTGAGCGCCGGTTACCTGGAGCCCGATCGCTATGACGACGATGAGGAGGGGGACGAGTCGGTCAGCCTGGCCGCCATCAAGAGCAAATACAAGGGAGGAGGAGGAGGAGGGCTGAGGGGTGAGGACACACACACCATATCTAAACAGAGACATCCAGATCAAATACAAGGGAGGAGGAGGAGGAGGGCTGAGGGGTGAGGACACACACACCATATCTAAACAGAGACATCCAGATCAAATACAAGGGAGGAGGAGGAGGAGGAGGGCTGAGGGGTGAGGACACACACACCATATCTAAACAGAGACATCCAGATCAAATACAAGGGAGGAGGAGGAGGGCTGAGGGGTGAGGACACACACCATATCTAAACAGAGACACGTCCAGATCAAATACAAGGGAGGAGGAGGAGGGCTGAGGGGTGAGGACACACACACCATATCTAAACAGAGACACGTCCAGATCAAATACAAGGGAGGAGGAGGAGGGCTGAGGGGTGAGGACACACACACCATATCTAAACAGAGACACGTCCAGATCAAATACAAGGGAGGAGGAGCAGGGCTGAGGGGTGAGGACACACACCATATCTAAACAGAGACACGTCCAGATCAAATACAAGGGAGGAGGAGGAGGGCTGAGGGGTGAGGACACACACACCATATCTAAACAGAGACACGTCCAGATCAAATACAAGGGAGGAGGAGCAGGGCTGAGGGGTGAGGACACACACCATATCTAAACAGAGACACGTCCAGATCAAATACAAGGGAGGAGGAGGAGGAGGAGGGCTGAGGGGTGAGGACACACACCATATCTAAACAGAGACACGTCCAGATCAAATACAAGGGAGGAGGAGGAGGGCTGAGGGGTGAGGACACACACCATATCTAAACAGAGACACGTCCAGATCAAATACAAGGGAGGAGGAGGAGGGCTGAGGGGTGAGGACACACACCATATCTAAACAGAGACATCCAGATCAAATACAAGGGAGGAGGAGGAGGAGGGCTGAGGGGTGAGGACACACACCATATCTAAACAGAGACATCCAGATCAAATACAAGGGAGGAGGAGGAGGAGGGCTGAGGGGTGAGGACACACACCATATCTAAACAGAGACACGTCCAGATCAAATACAAGGGAGGAGGAGCAGGGCTGAGGGGTGAGGACACACACCATATCTAAACAGAGACATCCAGATCAAATACAAGGGAGGAGGAGGAGGAGGGCTGAGGGGTGAGGACACACACCATATCTAAACAGAGACACGTCCAGATCAAATACAAGGGAGGAGGAGCAGGGCTGAGGGGTGAGGACACACACCATATCTAAACAGAGACACGTCCAGATCAAATACAAGGGAGGAGGAGCAGGGCTGAGGGGTGAGGACACACACACCATATCTAAACAGAGACACGTCCAGATCAAATACAAGGGAGGAGGAGGAGGAGGAGGGCTGAGGGGTGAGGACACACACACCATATCTAAACAGAGACATCCAGATCATATACAAGGGAGGAGGAGGAGGAGGAGGGCTGAGGGGTGAGGACACACACACCATATCTAAACAGAGACATCCAGATCAAATACAAGGGAGGAGGAGCAGGGCTGAGGGGTGAGGACACACACCATATCTAAACAGAGACACGTCCAGATCAAATACAAGGGAGGAGGAGGAGGAGGAGGGCTGAGGGGTGAGGACACACACACCATATCTAAACAGAGACACGTCCAGATCAAATACAAGGGAGGAGGAGGAGGAGGAGGGCTGAGGGGTGAGGACACACACACCATATCTAAACAGAGACACGTCCAGATCAAATACAAGGGAGGAGGAGACAGTGAAAGTGTTTGTATTTGCTCATTTTAATGCGTTCTCTCCCCTTCCTCTCTTCCGTCCCACTCCTCTCCTCCTTCCCCCTCCTCTCCTTTGTCCCCTTCCTCTCCTCTGTCCCTTCCCTCTCCTCCACTCTCCTCTCCTCCGTCCCCCTCCTCTCTTCCGTCTCTCTTCTCTTCCGTCTCTCCTCCACTCTTCCGTCTCTCCTCCACTCTTTCTCTTCCGTCCCCCTCCTCTCCTCCGTCCCCCTCCTCTCTTCCATCTCTTTTCTCTTCCGTCTTCCGTCCCTCTCCTCCGTCCCTCTCCTCTCCTCCGTCCCTCTCCTCTCCTCCGTCCCTCTCCTCTCTCCATATAGAGGAGCGTGCTCGGATCTACTCGTCTGACAGTGATGAGGGTTCTGATGATGATAAAGCCCAGAGACTGCTCAAGGCCAAGAAACTAGACTCTGACGAGGTGAGACACACACACAGGTGTTAGTACAGTGAGAGAATGGAGAGATGACAGAGGGTGCAGTCCTATGATCTACCAGCAGGAGACATTGTGAATCACTACATATAGGAACCTAGTTCAGCTAACAAGGCACTTTGAGGCAGATCTGAAGTGAGTCAAATCACATTTTTCCTGTCTCTCTCCCCCCTCTTTGTTTTCTCCCCCCTCTTTGTTTTCTCTCTCCCCTCTTTGTTTTCTCCCCCCTCTTTCTCTCTCCCCTCTTTGTTTTCTCCCCCCTCTTTGTTTTCTCCCCCCTCTTTGTTTTCTCCCCCTCTTTGTTTTCTCCCCCTCTTTGTTTTCTCCCCCCTCTTTGTTTTCTCCCCCCTCTTTGTTTTCTCCCCCCTCTTTGTTTTCTCCCCCCTCTTTGTTTTCTCCCCCCTCTTTCTCTCTCCCCCCTCTTTCTCTCTCCCCCCTCTTTGTTTTCTCCCCCCTCTTTCTCTCTCCCCTCTTTGTTTTCTACCCCCTCTTTGTTTTCTCCCCCCTCTTTCTCTCTCCCCTCTTTGTTTTCTACCCCCTCTTTGTTTTCTCCCCCCTCTTTCTCTCTCCCCCCTCTTTGTTTTCTCCCCCCTCTTTGTTTTCTCCCCCCTCTTTGTTTTCTCCCCCCTCTTTGTTTTCTCCCCCCTCTTTCTCTCCCCCCTCTTTGTTTTCTCCCCCCTCTTTCTCTCTCCCCCCTCTTTCTCTCTCCCCTCTTTGTTTTCTCCCCCCTCTTTCTCTCTCCCCCCTCTTTGTTTTCTCCCCCCTCTTTGTTTTCTCCCCCCTCTTTGTTTTCTCCCCCTCTTTGTTTTCTCCCCCCTCTTTGTTTTCTCCCCCCTCTTTCTCTCTCCCCCCTCTTTGTTTTCTCCCCCCTCTTTGTTTTCTCCCCCCTCTTTCTCTCTCCCCCCTCTTTGTTTTCTCCCCCCTCTTTCTCTCTCCCTCTTTGTTTTCTCCCCCCTCTTTGTTTTCTCCCCCCTCTTTCTCTCTCCCCCCTTTGTTTTCTCCCCCCTCTTTGTTTTCTCCCCCTCTTTCTCTCTCCCCTCTTTGTTTTCTCCCCCCTCTTTGTTTTCTCCCCCCCTCTTTGTTTTCTCCCCCCTCTTTCTCTCTCCCCTCTTTGTTTTCTCCCCCCTCTTTCTCTCTCCCCCCTCTTTGTAGGAAGGGGAGAGTTCAGGGAAGAGGAAGGCTGAGGAGGATGAGGAGGAGGAGGTGGAACCCAAGAAGGCAAAGAAATACGTCATCAGCGACGAAGAGGAGGAGGAAGATGATGAATGATGTCATGTTGTTGATCATACCATTGTATTATCAGTGTGTTGTTATATCCAGTGCGTTGCGATGTAGACCTAAACGTTGTAGTTTGTATATTTTCTAATGATGACTGTGTGTGTGTGTGAGAGAGAGAGCTCTGTACAGCTGTAGGAATAAAGACCAGATGAACTAAGTGTTTATCTCAATGACCAAACCTCAGTCTCTTTGTTATGATTTATTTTTAGAGTTCAGTTTGACTGTTTTTGTTTTAAGATGTCCATTTTCTAATGGAGGTTAAAGATGGAGAGTTGATGGGGGGGAAGGACTGTCTGGGGGATGATGGACTGTCTGGGGGATGATGGACTGTCAGACCGTTTCACTAACAGTAGATACTGTTCAATCCATCTGGCACAGCAGAGAGAGAAGGAATGGAGGGGTGGAGGATGATGATGGGTAAGAGGAGAGAGGAGGATGGGTAAGAGGAGAGAGGAGGATGAGGATGGGTAAGAGGAGAGAGGAGGATGAGGATGGGTAAGAGGAGAGAGGAGGATGAGGATGGGTAGGAGAGGAGAGATGAGGATGGGTAAGAGGAGAGGAGGATGAGGATGGGTAAGAGGAGAGATGAGGATGGGTAGGAGAGGAGAGATGAGGATGGGTAAGAGGAGGTTGAGGATGGGTAAGAGGATGAGGATGGGTAAGAGGAGGTTGAGGATGGGTAAGAGGATGAGGATGGGTAAGAGGAGAGGATGAGGATGGGTAAGAGAGGAGAGGATGGGTAGGAGAGGAGAGGAGGATGAGGATGGGTAAGAGGAGAGGAGGATGGAGAGGAGGATGAGGATGGGTAAGAGGAGAGATGAGGATGGGTAAGAGGAGAGATGAGGATGGGTAAGAGGAGGATGAGGATGGGTAGGAGAGGAGAGGAGGATGGGTAGGAGAGGAGAGATGAGGATGGATGAGGATGGGTAAGAGGAGAGAGGAGGATGAGGATGGGTAAGAGGAGGATGAGGATGGGTAGGAGAGGAGAGGAGGATGGGTAGGAGAGGAGAGATGAGGATGGGTGAGGGATGAGGATGGGTAAGAGGAGGAGCGGAGGATGAGGATGGGTAAGAGGAGAGCGGAGGATGAGGATGGGTAAGAGGAGAGGAGAGTGGTGGATGAGGATGGGTAAGAGGAGAGGATGAGGATGGGTAAGAGGAGAGGATGAGGATGGGTAAGAGGAGAGAGGAGGATGGGTGAGGAGGAGGATGAGGATGGGTAAGAGGGAGGATGAGGATGGGTAGAGGAGGGATGGGTGAGAGAGGAGGATGAGGATGGGTAAGAGGAGAGCGGAGTGGTGCAGGATGAAGATGGGTAAGAGAGGAGGAGGGTGGTGGAGAGTGGAGGATGAGGATGGGTAAGAGGAGAGGGTGGTGGAGGATGAGGATGGGTAAGAGGAGAGCGGAGTGGTGGAGGATGAAGATGGGTAAGAGAGGAGGGTGGTGGAGGATGAGGATGGGTAAGAGGAGAGAGGGGGGGTTAGTGACCAGTCTTTGAACATCTCATACTCCTCTCGTCCCCTCTCGTCTACTCAAAACCAAGATCAGAAATGGGTTTTGAGAAGGTAAAGGAGAATATCACGGGAGTGGATTGGAGGGGTGAGTAGAGCGAGAGGGAGAACGAGGGAATAAGAGAGTGATGAGGACAATGGGAGGCTGGTTAGTGATTGTTGCACCAGCCACTCTGACACACAGCCTCATATACACAGGCCACATTCAACCCTACACTCTGACACACAGCCTCATAT